>NW_027131195.1:0-21229 GCF_026122565.2 Emydura macquarii macquarii | reverse complement strand
GCACAGGGTCTGGAGACACTCGGGAGCAGCTGCCAGGACTCTAGTGCATCAGTCTGCCGCCTCGGGGGCCCTGCTCTGCCTGAACCCCCCTGTGGGTCCCCTGGATGGGCCCCTGGGGAGCTCATCCATGCCCCCACAAGCCCCGGGCAGGGCAGCTAGAGGGGCAGCAGCAGCCCCTTCACCAGGCCCTGCTGCTGGCACCGGGTCAGGAACTCGCGGCACCGCTGCTGTCTGCGCCTGTGCTGCTGGCGCCCTCGGCCCCTGCCCTGGGGGTGACGCCCTGCGGGAGAGACAGGGGTGTCAGCAGGAGTGTCTCCTACCCCCCGCTAGAGCCCAGACCCCCTCAGTGCCAGACCCCAATCCCTGCACCCGTCCCCACCCCCTTCTCTGCACCCCGCTACCAGCCCCGTCCCTCCCTCAGTGCCAGCCCCAGTCCCTGCCAAGATCCCATCCCAACCCCATTCCTTGCACCCTGTGACCAGCCCCCAGCCCCTGTCCCCTCCCCCTGTTCCCTGAGGCCGGTTCTCTGCCTCTGTCGCCCCTAGCCCCGAATCCCTGGCCCTGCCTTGGTCTTGCCCCCAGATGCTGGGAGCTGCTCTCACCCCGGCCCTGCCCTGCTACTCACACAAGGAACTCTCACTGGTGCTGAGATGCAGCTGGCTCTGGGGTGGGGCACGGCCTGGGGGGTTGGCTACTGGGGCCCCCCATCCCTTCTCACCTGGCACATGGGGCCAGCCAGCGGCCATGCCTACAGACAGCAGCAGCAGGAAGAGACGCGGGAGTTGGTCCATTTGGGCAGCGCTGTCTGGGGGCTGCCAGAGCCTTTATACCCGGCGGTCCTGGTGCCAGCCCGGTGCCCATTGGCTGCGGTTGGGCCCAGCGGGGGGCACCCTTCGTCCTGTCACCCTGACAGCTCTGCCGGGAACCGAGCAGGAAGGATTAGTGCAGAGCGGTTACTGCTGGGCCGACGCCCAGAGCCTGCAGTGCCCCAGGGCTTCCCCATTCCAGAGCCGTCCCGCCAGCCCGGCACCCTCAGCGAGGGGGAATGACACCGAGAGCCGGGATAGAACCCAGGAGTCCTGGCCCCAGACCTGCCACTGCTCTAACCGCTAGACCCCTCTCCCCTCCCAGGGCCAGGAGAAAACCCAGGAGTCCCAGGAGACCCAGTTCCCCAGGAGCTGTGCTGGGGGACACAGGGACAGCTCTGGGGTGAGGGGGGGACCCTGACCCCAGGAGCCGGGGGTCCCCCCCGTCCAGATGAGGCAGGAGGGGCACAGCAGGACTCCCACGCCCTGGGTGCTGCCACCCCCCAAGTCCCCATTCCCCGCTGGCCCCTGGGTGGCACTGTGGGGCTGTGAGCTCCGGGTGCCCCATAGCAGCAGCAGGTTCGGGGGTTCCCAGGCCAGGGCTCAGCTGTGCTCTCTGGGGGGTGGATCTGAGCCCCTCACCCCGCCCGGGGCCTTCCCTGTCCCCCTCCCCGCGGCAGGGGTGCAGCCAGAATAACCCCCGAGGGATCTCGGGGTGGGATCTGCCCCCGCTGGCGCAGCCCGGCTGGGGTGTGGGGCAGAGGGGAAGGGGCGTGTGAGGGGTTAAGGGGGCTCTGGGGGCACCCGGGGTCGGGGCTGGATCCTGTTTGGAGCAGGTGAGATCTGGGCTCAGCGATGACACGCAGGGGAATCGCAATGGGAGGAACCCCCCCTCCCGGTTCGCTGCAAACAAACCCCAGGGCCAGAGTCGCGGGGCCGAGGGGAGATTCTGACCGCCCCGCAGAGGGACCCTCCCCCCACAGCTCCGTGCCCGCCTGTGACCCAGCCATGGAACCGGCCGGGCCAGTCTGGGCCGGGGCAGCCTCTGGCGTCGCCTGGGCCCGGGGCTGCCAGTTCCCAGCCCGGACACGTGTGTCACGGAGACCGAGAGACCCCAGCTCGGATCGGGGCCGCTGTGCCCGGCGCTGCACAGACCCGGCCGGGCGAGTGTGTCCCTGCGAGCTGCCCCCGGTGCCGACACAGCCGGGCTGAGTGTGCCGAGCTGCCGGCCGGACCCGGCGTGTTTGCGCTGCTGCCGGTGCCAGGCGCAGCCACAGCCCAGGGCCCCCCGAGGTATCCCCGTACCACGGAGCCGGCCCCCCCGGCTCCCAGCTGCCCCCCGCCGGTGCCAGGTCGCTCCCAGCGGGGCGGGGAAGGGATCCCAGCCCGAGGGCGGCCGGCTCGGAGTTAGCCCTGCCCCGAGGAGGGGGACCGGAGCTGTCTAGTACCCGCCCCGCCCGCCAGCTCCACGGCTCAGAGCCCGGCCGCTGGCACAGCCGCTCCCGACAGAACCCAGGCGTCCGGCCGGCCCCGCGCCGGGCTCTGTGCAAGGCACCGCAGCAGCGACCCCCGGGCGGGGAAGGGCCATGGGGCGCCTGCCCGGGAGCTGGGACCCCCCCGCGTGGGGCGGCCCCTGGGTGGGGCTGCTGCTGGCAGGTGAGAGCCGGGCGGGGCGGGCCCGGCAGCTGTGGGGCAGAGGGCGGGGTCACCCCTCGGGGTGTTAGCTCCAGGGTGGGTCCCCTGCGCCCCCAGGGAGCCTGTCCCGCCCCCAGGGGTGCCCCGTCTGCTGGGCAGCTGGTGCCCGGGTGCCCTGAGTTTGCATCCTCGTTTGCTGCCTGGTGGCATCCTGGCCCTGGGGACCCCCCAACTGACAGCCTGTAACCGCCTGCCTGTCTGTGTGTCTGTGTGTCTGTCTGTCTGTCCCCACACCCCCATCTATCTCTCTATCTATCTATCTCTGTTCTCCCCAGGACAGCCCCCAGTGGTGTAAATGGGTGGATATTGTGTCTCTGATTTACACCCTCCGGGCTCTGTCCCTTTCTCATCAGACGTCCCTGCCCAGAGCCGTGTCCCAGGAGCTGCCAGCCCCAACTGCTGCCCCGACCTCTCTGTCTCTCTTTCCTGTCCCAGTTGCTTTGGGGACACCCCCCCATCTCCACAGAGCCATCGGCAGCACCTGCTCCCCCTGCACCCCACCCTGCTCTGCGACTGGGGAGCAACAGCCAGAGCTGGGCCCCAGAGACCCGCACCCGACACGGCCCCCGACACTGGACACGCACAGAGCGATTCTCACACACACAAATATGCGCGCACACACACTCACACCCTCTCCCCTGGGCCGGTGTCCCGTGCGGAAGGGGTTTCGGACGATGCTGTCGCCATCGTGACGTCACTGCCTTCATGTTCCTGGCACAGACAGGCCTGGGGGTCCCGTTCCCCCCAGTCGGGTGCCCAGCTCTGGAAGGCCGTGCCTGGACCGGACCACGATCTGCCCCGTGCCCAGGCCTGTCGTTGCCAAACTGAGACTCTGCTTCCCCCGCAGCCTCCGTCCTGAGCTCCTGCCTCCAGCCGGCCCAGACCATCCTCATCACCCCACAGAGCCCCACGGTGGGAGGGAACGTCAGCCTGGCCCTCAAGAATCCCCCCCAGGATTTCCTGTCCTGCATCTGGTACCGAGCAGCAACCGCTGAAGAAATCGGAAGGATCCTCACTTACTACCCCCGCACACCCCCTGTTCAGAGCCCGGGCCCGGCTCACACGGGGCGGGAGACAGCGGGGCCGGGCTGTGCCCTGAACATCACGAGGTTAACGCTCAATGACACCGGGAGCTACACGCTGCAAATGGACATCCCCCCGAACCGTGTCCTCCCCTCGGTCAATCTGCACCTCTCTGGTAAGTGCCCCGGGAGCTGCGCTGACCCTGGGCCGTGTCCCCTCTCCCCGTCTCAGGCCCAGCGCTGGGTTCTGGGCATCTCCCCGGGGTGAGCCTGGCTGGGCCGTGGGGGATCCTGTCTGCACACAGACACCGTGGGGGATCCTGCAACTCCTTGCCCCACCCTCTGCTTTCCCGGAGAGATGGTGCCCCCTCCCCAGATGTGGGGCTCTGGCGTCCCTGCCCCCATCCTGCCACCGCCCCCTGGCCCTGGCTCTCCCTGGCAGTGCCCGCTGTGCCAGCGGGTTGGGTTGAGTCGCTCTGGGTGTGGGGGGATCCCTGGGCTTCCCAGCACCCACCAGAACCTGCCGTTCCCACCGATGCCCATTCAGGGGCCCTGGGTGAAATGAATTTGCTGGGTCTCAGCTCAGTTCCTGGTCCCTGAGTGCGAGCCGGCCCCTCACTAGCAGCCGCAGCAAAGTGCCCAGGGCTGGGCCGGAGACCCTGAGATTCCCTGGGGCTGGGGGCACACGCTGGGGAGGGGCTGAGTGTGATGTGGGGGGAGCTCCCCCTTCTGCTCCCTGCATCGACCCCACTCTGGGCTCACAGGAGTCAGGCTGTGGGGCCCAGTTCCCCCCACACTCCCCGGTGCCCCCAGTGTCCCTGGTGCCCCCCAGCCTGTCCTGGTGTCTCAGTGACCCCCACCCCAGCGCCCCCTTCCCTCTCAGCCTTGCCATGCCCCCTTGGTGCCTCCCCCTATCCCAACATCTCTGCCCCCTCTCCCTGGCCTGCCATCCCGAGTGAGGTTAACCTGCCTGGGGATGTGTCTCCATGGCAGGGCTGGGACATGCTGCCCCCGGGGAGCTGGCACTGGCGGCTCTGCCTGGGGAGGGACGGGCTGCGGGGGGAGGAGGGGTGGCACCGTCACTAATCCCTGTTCCTGGAGCTCTGGGGCATGGCCTCTGGCACTGGGGGAGGGAAATGTCTGGTGTTCAGGGTGAGTGGGGGAGGGTTCCTCCAGGGCAGGGAGAAGGGTCCATGCTGGGGTGGGCCAGGGAGGGGTGTCTGTGCAGGGGAGGTGCTAGTGCCCCTTTCTTCCACCCCCCCGTGTGCAGTCGGTGCTGGGGTACTTTGGGAGGGGGGCAGATTCACCCCCATCTCCGTCTCTAGGAAGCTTCTCCAGCCCCATCCATGCGTCCTTGACCTCGGACAGGATCGGGGCCACTGGGGCTTGAGATCATGGTTCTGTATTGGCTGGTGGGTCCCTCCCTCCCCAGAGACCCTGGGTCCATCTCCCCCCCGCCCCCAGTCCCCAGGTCTCTGTGAGTCCCTGTCCCCTCTGGGGGGGTTTCTCTCTAGCGCACCCTGCCCCAACCCCCACTGGTGTCCATCTTGCAGTGCGATCTGTGCAAAGATCCTCGCACGCCCTAGTGCAAACCCCACCCCCTGGCCTTGCACGATGTCCTCTCCCTCTATCGGGGGAGGGGCCCACTCACTGGGTCTGATCCTACCCCACCTTTGGGCCCCAGCCCCACATCCACCCCTGGACAGACTGTAAAGGAGGGAGGAGGAGGGAGCAGAGCCCACCTTGAGATGCTGAAAACGGTGGAGGTTTCTTGTTCCTTCCTTCCCTCTCCCCACCCCACAGCGTCTCTCCGTTTTGGAGACCGAGCAGCCTGCTCTTTCCTAGGAGTGGGGAAGTGAAGGACGAAGCCTGGCAGAGGCTGGGCCAGACTCCATTCCTGTGGCAGTGCTGGCCATGCCTGCCCAGCGTGTCGCTGCATCTCCAGCCTGACTAGCGCAGCCGTGGCCGGGCAGCGGGGGGAATTCAGACTGGCGGCAGAAGAACGTTTTGCTAAAGGAGATTTTGACAATAACTTCCCTGGAGTTGAGAAGTAGAATAGTCAGACTGCCCCAGAGCTGGGATCAGTTTGTGTCTCAATTTGTATTTTCTCCTCCCCACAGTAACGGGGGGCAGAGGGAGCCCTGCTGCTGGGGCTGACGGGGGCCCTGGGGGCTCTGTGGAGGCCAAGCCACCCCTGCCCGAGGTGGGGTGCGCAGCCCCTGCCCGCGGGAGGTCACTGAGCCCATAGCTCTCGTCTGCGTGACCCTGGCACCGGCGCCCTCCGCTGGCTGAGGCCGGGCAGCCCCTTGGCTGGGCGAGTGCCTGGCGCTGAGCCGGGATAACCGCCCCTCCCCCGGCCAGCGTCGCCCGCAGTGACACCGGGCCTGGTCGTGCGACGCCTCCAGCCGGGTCAGCACCAGCACCAGCCGCCTCGCCTTCCTCCACCTGCTCTGTGAGTATCCCCGGCTGCGCCTCCGCCTCCCGGCTCCCTGCTCTGTCAGCCCCTCACCGGGGCCTCTGGGCTCCAGCCTCCTCCGGCCGGGTCTGCTTTCTTCTGTGTGACCCCGGCCATCTCTCCGCGCCGCCTGCCTGGGGAGAACCGCTCTGCGCCCTCTGCCCCTCGACTGCCCCCTTCTTATCTCTGTGCCCCACAGTGAGACACCCAATGGGGGGGGCACTGCCAGCCCACAGCGTCTCTAAGCCCCCCTCAGATCACCCCAGGGAACCGACTCCTCCATGTCTCGTGGCCCCACCCTGGTATCCGGGAGCTGTGAGCCCCTCCCTCTGTGAGCCCCGGTATCGCCTCCCCAGCGGGCCCAGGCCCGGGAAACTCTGGAGATTTGGTCTCCCCGTTGACAGGAAAGTCCCTGGAGAAGCAGGCGAGGGGTTAATGGGTAACTTCCTGGGGGAAGCAGGAGCTCAGGGCAGCTGCTGCCTCCTGGGCGGAGAATCTCTGCCCGGCAGTGCCCCTGGTGGGTCGAGGGCCTGGAGAGCCGGGCAGGGCAGCGGGTGGCTTATAACCCCTAGAACAGCTCCTGCGGCCGCTCTTTGCACCCTGCGTGTGCCTGTTCCCCTGAGCCCGTCTGCTAATCACCCCTCCCCGCACACGCCATTTGCCAGGAACCTGCGCACAAAGCGGATCTGGTTTGGCGGTAACAGGCAGGCTGTGACCGGTCAGTAAATCATTAACAGACTCTGCGTTTGAGCCGGCAGGGGCCATTCCACCGCCTAGTCTGGCTTCCTGCACAGGCCAGGCCAGAGACTCCCCAGTTACCCCGTGGCCGACCCCGCAACTTGCACTGGGGGAAGCATCTTCCTGAGAGGCCCCAGCCTGGATCCGCACTGGAGAGTCCAGCCCAGCCCTCGGGAGCTCAGCCCAGTGGCCAGTGGCCCTCGCTGGGACCAGTCTGGGCCTTTCCCAGCTGGGCCGTGTCTGCCTTCGACGTCCAGCCGTCCCGTGTCCGGCCTTTGTGCGCTAGCCGGGAGCTCTCCCGCGCCTGGTGTGTTCTCCGCATGCAGGCGCTGCTGTGCTGTTCTCAGCCACCCCCCGGCTCTGACACGCCGCACACGTCCAGCTCTGCCGGTCGCTCCTGCAAGGCATTTCCTGCTGCCCTTCTGTGGCCCTTCTCTGCTCCCGGATTTAATACCCAGGAATCAGTCGTCACAGAGAGTCCCACAGCTCAGCCGGGGGCTTCTCAGCACCTGCCCCAGCTTCTAGCGACGGGCCGGGAACATCCTCACACCCGCTCCTGTGTCCGATCCGCCCTTGAGCAGCTCCCGGCTCAGCCTGGCTCAGCCATTGACCCCGGATCTTCCTGCAGAGCGGAACTGGGCTGTGCACACCGGTCCCTTTCCAGCTGGGTCCTGCAGGAGGCCGGGTCCCCGCACCCCAGGGCAGCCCTGTCCTCTGACGCCAGTTCTGGCTATTTGGTGCCGGATGCGTGGGGCTCTCCCTGCCCTGTCGAGGTGCGTGACCGGCTCGTGTTTGCTCCACACGGGCCTGACCCCCGTGATCATCCCGGCCCAGCAGCTCTACGCTGCCGGCTCTAACCTGAGCCTGTCCCGTGTCGCAGACGCTGACCGGGCCGCGCGGGGTGCGTGGTGTCACGGTGGGATGCAGACCCAGGCAGAGGGGTCGTCGTCCGCGCTCCTGCTCCTCCGTCCCTGTGACCCACTCGGGCGCGTGAACCTGCAGAGCCCACAACGGCTCACGCACGGCTACTGCGGCGCCAGCCTGGAGAGCCTGGGGCTGGGTGAGCAGCCGGGCACCGCGCCCCACGCCCGCCTCTGTCTTGGCACGTGCAGCACCGTGGCTCCGTCAGTCTGTCCGGCTGGTGCCCCAGCTGCCCCGCGTCTGTCCTGTCTCCAGCCGGGCTCCTGCCTGCCTGGGACGTCCCCTGTCAGCCCTGCCCCCACCCAAGGCTCAGCGTCGTTCCTGCCCCCTGGGTGCCCCCTGTCCATGCAGCCGGGGCTCTGGGGCTGGGCTGGATTCTCCGCTCAGGCTCTGTTCTCCGGGGGACGCTCCCGTCTGTCTCCAGTCTGGATCCAGCGCTGCTCTGCCGCCTGCCACTCCGGTACCTGCCCCCCAGACCTTGCTGTCTCTCCTGAAGCTGGATCCGAGGCCGGGCTGGTGCCGGGTGAGGAATGACCCCGTCACTCTGCCCGGCAGAGCCTGCGCCTTAGCACCCAGCACCCGTCTGCCACCCGCCGGCTCTGGGCGTCTCTGTCCTGCCCCGCTTCGCCCCTCGGCCCTCAGGGGACGTCGCCTGCGTCCCACATTTGGAGCCGACACCCCCGTCACTCATTGCGCCGATATCGCCCCCCCACGCAGGGTGTGCCCGGCTATGCTTGGCTCTGCCCAGTGCCTGCTCCGCCCTTCTGGGCAGTCCTGGATTCACCGCAGGGCATCCGTGCCTCGTGGCGCATCCCCTACCCACAGCATGATCACCCCCAGCCCAAAGGTTTACACTGAGGGCTCCAGCCGCCGCCTGTCCTGCCCACGTGACGCCAGCCCGGCTGCACTGTCCATCTGGCTTTTCAGTGAGGCCGTGCTGCCTCCGGCTCCGAGCTCCTGGTCTCCAATCTCTGCGTGCGCCTGTCTGGGACTGACAAATGTTCAGCCGTCACCCTCTTCCCCCAGCATGAGAAACGCCAGCCTGGAGATCGAGGAGCTGGGTGAGTAGCCGGGCACCGCGCCCCATGCCCGCCTCTGTCTCGGGCACACAGAGCGCCAGGGGCTCCGTCGCTGTCTGTCCAGCCAGCACCCTGGTCTGTCCTGTCTGCAGCCGGGCTCCCTGTCTGCGTGGGACGTCCCCTGTCGCCTGTCACTCTGTGCACCACACCTGTGGGTCGGAGCCATTACTGCGCCCAGGGCTCTCCCTGTCTCTGCTGCCAGGTCTGGTGTCTTCAGGTCTGCTCTGGATTCACCCCTCGAGCTCTGTTCCCAGGGAATGATCTCATCTGTCTCCAGTCTGGATCAGACACTGCATCGCCTGTCACTGACTGCGCAGATCCCTTCCCTGCCCGGGGCCGTCTGCCCTGCTACTTCACTGTCTGCAGCCACATCCCTCCGCGCTTGGAGCCTGTCCAGCTTCCTGATCATCTCCTGTCACTCACTGACCGACCCAGCGGCTCACAGACCTGGGAACCGGATCCAAACGAGCAGGAGATTGGCATTTAAATCAGCCTTTAAATCCAGCCCCTGGTCGGGGCCGTAGCTTCACTGTCGGGACCCAGGGTCTCGGGTTGCAATTTCTACCTTTTCATTCCAGTCACGTGGGCCAGAAACTTGCTCTTTATTCAATGCAAGTGAAGATTCTCCTGAAACTCACAGGACTCCAGGAGCAGATGATTTAAAAGAGGTCACCCAGCATGGTAGGAGTGCGCCGATGCCTACCATCTGCGACCCCTCAATCCTTGTCTGTGAAGGTCTGTGGTTTTAATGGCCAAAGGACCCATTCCCACAATCCTGCGGCCCCGATCCCAGGCAGACGGAGGGGCAGGACACTCGGTAACACTCTCTCTGTTCCCTGCACAGAAATACTGCCCAGCCCACGGTGACACCCCACCAAACACTGGTACCTGAGAACAGGACCTTCACCCGCACGTGTAGCAGCTCCCCCAGCGCCGACACCTGCTCTGGCTCCGGGACACGTCAGAACTTGTGTCCAGTGACTGGAGCTGTCCCCCAGGAACCGGCCCTCACGGTGCTGGGTGTCACCCGGGGTGATTCTGGCGCCTACCAGTGCGAGGTCAGGAACCTCGTCAGCACCGACTGCAGCGAGCCCAGCACCGTGTGAGTCCCCTGGTCATACTGCCCCCGGCCCTGCCAGCATGGCCTGTCCTCGAGATGCAGCCACGTCTAGGGTGGGGCACGGCACCTGTTTAACCCTTGCTGGCAGCCTCTCTACCCCTAATCCCATCCCTCTCCATGTGGATGGGCCTGACTCCGCCAGCACAGACCCTCCAGGACCCATCGCCCTGCCCCTCAGGTCCCCTCTGACCCTGGCGTGTGTCACTGACTCCGTCCCAGCCCCGGGAGCAGCTGGACCTTTAACCCCACAGCCTGGGACCAGCTAGGCACGTGTGAGTGCCAGGCTCACACCCTGTCACCAGCCTCACTGCTAGTGCGAAGACTGAGGAGCTGGGTGAGCAGCCGGGCACGCGCCGCACGCCTGCCCCCATCTCAGGCACTCATCACTGGGGCTCCGTCTCTGTGTGTCTGGCTGGCGCCCAGGCTGCTCTGGATTTCTCCTGTCTCCAGACGGGCTCCCTGTCTGCGTGGGATGTCCCCTGTCGCCCGTCACTCTGTGCACCCAGCTCATGGGTCGGCGCCGTTCCTGCCCCCTGGACTCTCCCCGTCTCTGCAACCAGGGGCTTTCAGGTCTGTTCTGGATTCACCCCTCAGGCTCTGTTCTCCAGGGGACGCCCCCACCTGTCTCCAGCCCGGCTCAGACACCGGCTGTCCCCTGCCACTGCCTGCACCAATTCCACTCCCTGTGCCAGGGGCGCTGCTATTTCACAGTCTGCACCACATCCCTCCGTGCTCGGGGCCTGCCCAGCTTCCTGACTGTCTCCTGTCACTCACTGACCGACCCAGCAGCAGCACAGCCCCAGACCTCGGAACCGGACCAACCCAGCATCAGATCTGCTGTAAATCACACGAGTCACACCGAGCTCCTGGCCGGGCCGTGTCTTCGCTGTCTGGACCCAGCGACTTGGCTGGATGTAATTTCCCCCGTTTCCCCCATGTCAGCATCCTCCATTCCCAGGCCAGGTGCTCTGTGCTCTCCTGTTCCCTGGCCAGGGTCCCGCACTGCATTGCTCATGTCAGTTGAGCGCTGGGGATTCCCAGTGTTTGTATCCATGCCCCCCCCCCCCCCCCCGTGCAGTGGGATCCTGGCCCCTGCGGTGGTCTGGCAGGGATGGGTCGGGGTCAGGGCGATCCCCGGGCGAGAGCTGCATGGGCAGGCGTAGCCCACGTCAGCGCTGCAGGACTCGTGCTGCAAATGGGCGCCTGCCGCGTGCCCAGGCAGCCGGAGGTGCCGTGTCTCTGCCGGGTACCAGGGACTTTGTCCTGTTGCTGCACCCGCGGCCGGGCAGCCCTGCGGGGGAGGGGAGCTGTGTCTGCCCAGCTGCTTCCTCCTTCGCTCTCTTCCTTGTGCTGATATTTGCCGTTTCGTTCCTTGGGCGAGTATCTGCAGCTCAGCTCTGCCCTGGCATCGCAGCCGCCCCACCCCCGGCACCGCCAGCTCCCAGCTGGGGAGGGTGTCACGGAGCCACCGGCCCTGTGCTGCGCCCCCAGCTCCGGGACAGCCCCTCGGGGACCCTTCAACGAGCCAGACCCCAGGGGTCCCCTTGTTCCGCTGTCTGGCCCGGCTCACAGCTGTGAGTGCCAGTCTCAGGTCAGACTGTCAGAAAACAGGGCACAGGACGCGCTGCTGGTTTGGTCTGTCACTAGATTTCACCCAGCCAGGAACCGATGTGACGCCTGGATCACTGCGCCCGGCTTACGGAGGAGCCGCAGACACGCCCCTCGGCTCTGCAGCCAGTCTCAGTAACACACGGTACAGGGCAGCCAGCGTTTGTCAGTCCAAACGGCAGCAGCGATGGCCCAGCTGCTAGTTTCCCATCAGTCTCCCAGGGTTGCCCAAAATGGTTCTGGGGCCTCTGTCCTTTCGCTCAGAATCCCCCGGTCAGAATCCATCCGTGCAGAGACGCAGGGTCATTCCCTCAACCCGGGTGTGTAGATCTGTTCCCAGCAGAGGAGCTGACAGGCAGCGTCACCCCTGGGCTGGGCTGAGTAGCCAACGCAGATGGGCTGGGAATTTCCTTTGTGGCTTCCCGGCCCTTGCTTTGAAGTTCCCCTGCTGCTCCCTCCACAGCTCTGAGGGCCAGTCCCGGGTGATGGGCAAAGGTCCTGTAAATACAACGTGAGCGTCACAAACATCCTGCCCTGGGGCTCAGGCACGTTTACACACCCGTCAGTTCACAGCTGGACGCTCACACACCTGTCGAGCTGGGGCCGGTTCAGCACAGGGTGTACCTAACGCAGACCAGCGAGTCACAGACCAGGGGAGATAATCCACACCGAGGAGTGTGTGGTGTGAACGCCCCATGAGCTGTGCCGCTCCTGCCACCCTCACACCCAATGATTTGCCTGCGGCTCCAGCCCGAGCTGCTGTGTCTGCTTAGCCAGCGCCACACCCTTGTCCCTGCCTCTGAGACGGAGCCCCTGGGCTTCAGCCCCTGCCTCACCTGGGAGCTCGTGCCCACCGCAGGGATCAACGCCCTCGGCCCGGGCTGGCAGGGACGCCGGGCAGCGTTGGCACAGCAGTCGGGTGTGTCAGTCCCCGGCCGCGGCCTGGAGAGCCCAGCGCTCTGTGCGGAGACTGGACGGTCAATGCAGAGTCCGGCCCGGTCAGCCAGAGCCCGGCCAAGCTCCACCACCCGGCCAGGATCTCCTGGGCTTGGTCTGCACGACCAACTTCCGTCCTGTGCCCCTAAGCGACGCGGGACACCCACCTACCCCGGTGCAGACAGCGCTACCGCGGGCAGGGCTTCTCCATCAGCACCCACCGCCTCTCGGGGCGGGGATCCTCCACCGGCGGGAGAAGCTCTCCCCTCGGACAGGAGGCATCTACACGGAGCCCGCAGCGGTTAGTGTAGACAAGCCCCAGCCAGCTCCCAGGAGAGTCGCCCCCACCTGTCTGCAGTGCGGGTCAGACCCCGGCTGTCCTGCCACTGCCCGCACCAATCCCCTCCCCGTGCGGGCTCTGCTACTTCACTGTCTGCAGCCACGTCCCTCTGCGCTCGGAGCTGTGCAGGGCCCAGCCCCACCCCGTGGCCTCTGTCCTGCAGGGGCTGCTCCAGCCACCCCACAGCTGGGCCGGACGCTGCCTGTCGGCTTCCAAGCGACGTCCGACCCCTGCGATCAGTGCGTCCTGCGCCTGCTCTCTGCCCATCTCGCCCTCCCGGCTCTGTTCTGCCTGCGCTGCACCCGCCCCATGGCCTCCGTCCTCTGTGGGGCCCCCATCGTGCCCCACTGCAGCTCCGACAGCGACTCCCTGTCCCCGCTCACCTGGCGCCTCAGGCTGGTTCCCTCCTGGCCGGGCTAGTGGCCATGGCACTGCTGGGCTGGGGGGGTCTGTGCCGGCGTCGGCCTCTGGGCTGGCTCCAGGCCCCAGCCCCACCCCAGGTCTTTTTCCCCCCTGAGACCTGGGGCCCTCCAGCCTGGGCAGGGTCTCCTGGGGGTGAGGGGCAGACGGGGTTGGTGGGGAGGGGAGGCGCCATCTGTCTGAGCCGCTATTTCCTCCTTTGCTCTGTTGATTCTCTCCTGGGATTTACTGGTTCCCGGCCCTCCGCCCATGTGCCTGCCCCCCCCGCATTCCTCTGAGCTCCAGCAAGGGGCGCTGCCGAGCGCGTCAGCCAGCAGGGTGGGGGGGAGCTCGGGGTGCACAGGTTGACGGGGGCCCTGAGGGAACAGACTGGGGGGACGATCCTGCCCCAGCGAGGGGGGCACAGACTGGCCGGGTGTCCTTGGACCTGCCACTGGGCTCCGGACGCCCCCTCCCCCGTCGGACTCTCGTGGGACGTGGGCAGACCCAGGGTGTCTGGGGCTGTGGGGCCCTTGTTGAGCTCTGGGGCTGGGCAGGAATGGGGGACGGAGCCAGGCCAGCGTGTGACCCCCCCCCCCCCCCCGGGTCCCCCCGATCTCCCCGGGTCAGTGAGAGCGGCTCTGGCAGGCTGCCCATGGTGCCACCCCCGCCCCACAGCCCGGTTCTGGGACGGCAGCTCCTTCGGGTCGGAGGGGGGCAAAGACCCAGCACAGGGCCGTGCCCACGGGGCAATGCCGGCAGCACCAAGCGCCTTGTGGGGTCGTGACCCTCCTGTCAGGCCTGAACCATCATGGGCTCGGCTTGAGAATCCTGCTGTGGGTGCAGAGCCGGCGCCTCGTCTCCCTTCGAACCACAGCCGAGAGTGTCCCGAACATCACGGGACTCCGGGAGCCAGAGTCTTGGGGAGGTGCCAATAATTGTGACTTGACGCCGCGGAGAGGGACCCTCTGCCGGAGCCCAGAGGGCGACGCCCGACCCCGCAGCTCTGAGGTGCAAAGAGCGAAGGACCCTTCCCACAGCACCGCAGGAGACTGGCCTGGGACCTTCCCACAATGCCGTGGGATGGCGGCGCTGGGACCCTTCCCACAATCCCACACGGGGGGACACCAAGACCTTCCCCCAGCCTGGATGGACGGACGGAGGAGCAGGACACACGGTAACGCTCTCTCCGTTCCCTGCACAGAAATGCTGCCCCAGCCCACGGTGACGCCCAACCAAACCCAGGTGCTGGAGAACGGGACCTTCACCCTGACGTGTAACAGCTCCCCCGGCGCCGACACCCTGCTCTGGCTCCGGGACGGGTCGCACCTCGCGACTGATCAGCGGCTGGAGCTGTTCCCCGACAACCGGACCCTCACGGTGCTGAACGTCAGCCGGGGCAACGCTGGCGCCTACCAGTGCGAGGTCAGGAACCCCGTCAGCACCATCCGCAGCGAGCCCAGCACCGTGACGGTGGCCTGTGAGTAACAGTAGCCCCGTCCCCCGGCCGTGCTGCCCCGGCCCTGCCGGCATCGCCCAGCCGCGGAGATGCAGCCACCTCTGGTGTGGGGCGCAGGAGCTATTTACCTGGGGATCCCTCACTGGCGCCCTCCCTCCCCTGATGCCCTCCTTCTCTGTAGATGGGCTGGACTCTGCCAGGATAGACCCGCAGGGACCCATCACCCACGCCCTGGGGTCCCCTCTGACCCTGACGTGCGTCTCTGACTCTGTCCCGCCCTCGCGCTATCGCTGGTTTCACAACGGCACCGACGCTAACGAGACCCGGAGCAGCTGGACCTTTAACCTCACGAGCTGGGCTCAGCAGGGCACGTTCGCGTGCCAGGCCCACAACCCCGACACCAACCTCACTGCGCGGGCGTCTGTCGCCGTGCGGGTCGTAGGTGAGTCCCTGGGGCTGAACCCAGCGCGGCCTCCCTGTCCGGCACCAGAAAACACCCTGCTGTGGGGTGCAGGGGGGCCGGGGCTGGGCCCGGTTGGGGAATGGAAGGGGGCTGAGTCGTGGGCTGCCAGGAACTCTCGGGGGACCCTTGGGCCATGGTGTCTCTGTACATGGTCCCTCCCACTTCTGCTCAGCCCTGCTCCTCCCTAGGGCCAGGTGTGGGGGGACCGGACAGGGGCTCGCCTGGGATCCGTCTCCCCCAGGACTGGGGGGCTCTGTTGTGGCTGTGGGGCAACGGATCCGTCAATGCACCGTCCAGCCCCATTGCCTCCCAAATACCCACGACACCAGCCAGCGAGAGCTGAGACCCTCCCGCACCCAGCGCTGGGCCTGGGGCACTGGGGGGCACTGGCACCACTGGACAGCACCAGGAGACATCCCAGTTCCTGACCTTCAGACCCTCCTGCCACCGTATTCAGGGTCCTGTCTGGGACACAAACTTGCCGGCTCTGGGGTCCCCGGCTGAGCTGCCCCCAATGTCTCTTGCGGGAGGGGCAAGGGACGGTGGGGGTTGAGTGTGTCCTGGCTGGGCTCCCTGACACTATCCCCCTGGGATGTGAAGGGGGTTGTGGCTGAACCAACCCCCTCCCCCACCACGTCTCTCCCCAGACACCTCTCGCCCATTGGGCAATTAGGAGGCCCAGGTCTCTCTGCTGGAGCCATCTCCGGGATCATCATCGGGTCGCTGGCTGGGGCAGGGCTGTTCGGGGGCTTGGTCTACTTCCTCTGTGAGTAACAGCCCCCGCCTGGGACAGCCAGGACTTCTGGGATCCATGCCAGGCTCTGGGAGGGGATAGGGGAACTAGTGGTTAGAGCAGGGAGCTGGGAGCCTAGGACTCCTGCATTCCCTGGGTGGAGGGGCTGGTGTGTTCTAAGGCCGGGGGCTGGGAGCTGGGCCCCCAGTTCCTGCTGGGAGCCAGCATCTCTGATGATTTCCCCCCCCCCCCCGCCTGGGAGGTTCTGGCCGCCAGAGCAAGACCCCCAGGGCAGCGACACGACCCCCCCTGGGTGGGGAGTGTACGAGAACGTGCCCCCTGCAGCGCAGGCGGGGCCAGTGGTGAGTGACAGGCACTAAGCTCCGCCCCTGTGACCCCAGCCTGGCCCCCCTTCCCAGAGCTGTGCCGGGCCCCCTCTCCCGACCCGCAGCCCCCGGCTAGCCAGTCCTGGGCTCCCCTCCCCATCTCCCAGCTCCGCTGGGCCCCTCACTCTCGACCCCAGCCCTCTCCCTTCCTACTCTCTGCTGGGGGCAGCAGGTCCCAGTCTCCCAGGGCGCGTCAGCTCCCGGTCCCCCGGGCTGCGCTGGGGGGTCTCTCGGGTGCGTGTTAATGACCCACCTGCCTCATTCTCTCCCCCAGGACCAGCCCGGGTGCCCCCCGACACCAGCCCCACATACCAGGTAAGGGCCGATCTCGGGGGCTCCGGGCTCGGAGTGGGAGGGTGGAGCTGCCCCCAGTACAGGCCTGTGGCTGAGAACGGGGCTGGTTATCACATCCCGCAGTGGGGGGGGCAGAATCCCCTCATGTGAAAGGCTGGGACCCCGTGGCTGGTGAAAACCTCTGGGGTGCCCAGCTGAAGATGGGGCAGGGATGGTCCTGGGGGGCGGGGGTGGTTGTCAAGGCCTGGTGGGGGCTGTCCGGGCCTGGGGCAGGGGTGGGTCCCCCAGGGCAGGGGCGTCTCTGGCTCATGCCTCCCCGTTTCCCCAGACGCTGCAGCCCGGACAGCGGGACGTGTACGACCAGCTGAGGAGATGATGCCCCCCCACTGCCCTGGTGCATGCTGGGACGACCTGTATCGGGGGGGGGTCTCTGCTGGGGCGAAGGGTCAGACCCACCTGCCCTTTTAGAGCCGCTTTGCCAAGTTCACTAAAAGCCCCTCCCCCCCCCGATTGGCTCCGTGTTTCCGGGGTCTAGAGGGGGGGGGGGGCGTGGTGTCTATTTGGGGCCCTTTGAGCCAAGGCTCCCTAGATCCAGCCCCCCAAATATCCAGCCCCCCTTGTGCTGTCTGCTGGGGAGACAGAGACGCCGGGATCCCGTGGGGGGAAGGGGAGGTGCCGCGACTCCCCCGAGGTCTCTCCCCAGGTGGCTCCTGGCTGAACCCAGAGCGGCTGCAGCGTGCGCTCAGGAGGCAGCGCAGCCGGGCCGTGTGCCCGACCTGGGGGGCAGCGCAGCCGCGGGGCCTCGGGATGCAGGAGATGGGGCGAGCCGGGATCTCCTGCATTCAGAGCCACCCGGGCCGGGCGGGAGCAGCTCGTTAGCGTGAGAACCGTGTCCCCCGGCCCAGCCAGCCCCGAACTCAGAGCAAAGCGCAGCGGCCCCAGGAACCCAGCCTGCCCCGGGGCAGAGAACGGAGGGACCCAGGGGCACCAGTGCCCAGGCCCTGCGATGGCCGGGGGATGCGTAAGTGAGAGACACCAGATAACCCTGCCCGTGCCCCGCGCCCCACGCTGGAGGGAGGGGAAAATCCCCCACGGTCCCAGCCAGTCTCGGGCGGAAGGATTCCCCCCCATATGTGGCGACCAGCTAGACCCTGGGCATGTGAACAGGAACCAGCCAGCCCGGCGCTTGCCAGGAAGGAGACAAAAACACCTCCCAGAATACACTGCAGGGAAATTTTCACGTGTAGCCCTCCCGCGCACGGCCTCGTACCTGCACTAACGACTGCATCCCGGGTCCCTCCCTCCCGCCTGGCAGGGCAGCCAGACCCCTCCGGTGGCGAATGGGCCCATCCCCCTCGGCACTTGTTACACGTGTAAAGGAAAAGCCCAGCCGGATTTATTCAGGGGCCAAGGCAACACGCCTTCATTGTAGGTGTCAGCACAGCCCAGAGCCGACACATTCACACACACACGCAGACAGTTCTGCCAGCTGCTGTGCAATGCCCAGTCCTTCTCTGCCCTGCTCCAGCAGCCAGTGGCCAACTGGGCCGGGCATGGGCCGGGCACGAGAGAGGAGCCGGGGCTCTCGGTCAGTGGTGGATCCGCTGCTCCGAGATGACGATTGCAGAACGAGACCCGAAGTGTCCATGTTTTTCCCAGCTGTGACACTTGCCGCTGGCTCTCGTGGGAGTCTCTGGGCCTGGCTGTGTCTTGCTGCCCTGGGGTCAGCATCGCTGCGAATCCCCAGCGAATTGCAAGCCGGCCTGTTCTCTGCTGTCTGTGCTTTGTCTGCTTTGTCTGGGCCAGGGGGCGCTGCGGTTGGGGGGCACTGTGTGAGTGCGGCAGGTGGTCGGGGTCTGGGGTGAGCCCTAGGCTCAGAAACGCCCCTGTGCAGCCCTCGGCCTGGGCAGCTGGAGAGCTGCCGGGGCCATGAAAGGCCAAGTGAGAGGTTCCCAGGCCTGGCACCTCAGCCGGCCACCAGCCGCGGCTCTCGGGCCACCAGCCAGGGCATGACTGTGCCCGGGCTGACCTGGGGCCCGTCAGCAGTTCATCAGCAGTTCAGCCCCAGGCAGAGCCCACGGGGGCAGGGGGATGATGGTTCAAACGTCCCAATGGGCCCAGACAGCCTTGTGGCCCCCAGCCCCCAGGTGCAGGGGATGCCAGCCATCGCCCAGCCTGTGCCGGCCCTTCCGGGAACAGCCGGGCCCCGCTGGGAGAGCCAAGTTCAAACGCTGTCCCAATGGGTGTGTGCACAGCCAGTGACCTGCCATGTGTGTGCATGGGCGGCCGGGAATGGGGGGGTCTGTCCCTTCTGGGTGTGTGTGTGCCCGTGTGTCCGGCCCCAGGGCAGGGACTGACTGGCTTGGGGCCGGGCCCCTTCCCGCTGGTCTGGACTAATGGGCCCCCCAGCCTCGGGCCCCGTTCTGTGCAGCCCAGAGAGCCTGGCTGGAAATGCTGCAATTGGCTGGTTTGGCAATAATTGCATGATTTACAGGGTGCGTCAGTGCAACAACCCCCGGTCACCCCTTTCTGGTGGGCAGCAGGGCAACCTGCTCCTGTAAACATCCCCTTCTTTACCAGTTCCGGGAGGGAGGGGAAGGCTGGGGGCGGATGAATACCCTGGCTCCAGAGACAGGTAGGCAGACTGGGGGCGGGGATGAGGGGGGCTGGATTCTCCCACTGCTAACGATACCTCCCTGCCCAGCCCCTTTCCCCTCCCCTGCAGGCCCCACAGCAGAACCCGCCCCACAGCTTCCCATCGGCTGCCCTAGGCCAGAGACATCCAACCACTTCCCCTCCCCTCCCTTATCACCTGGGCCAGCCGCTGCCCACTTCCCTCCCATTGCCCTTCCTCCCCCTCCAGCCCCCACTTCCCCCATCCAATGCCCCTGCCTCGCCCGTCAGCACTGTGGGCACCTGTCACTCAGGCTGGCCATGTCTGGGGCTGAGGGGAGAATGGGGGAGGGGATCCTTCACCCCCTCCCCGTGGTGAATTGCCCTCCCAGAGCACTTTCTCCAGGGTCTTGGTGTAGCCAAACCTGCCCCCAGAGCTGCCCAGGTCTGTGCAAGTAGTGCCCCCCACCCCCGTGTCACATCTCTGGGCGAGGCTGCCGGGGGGGGGGGGTAATTCCCTGCCAGCCAGGAAACAGTCCCAAGGCCAGTAACGGGCCAGAGTCCCGCAGGGGCGGGTGCAGCTCGGTGACGTCTGCTCCGGGCGGCACTGCCAGACCCAGGCATCCGGGCATGGACATGCACCTCCCCCACTCACCTTCCCTATTCCTGGCACTGAGAGGGTGGGGGAGGGTCACTAAGTGGCTCTTCATCTTGGGAACCCAGGTGTCTGGGCCCTGTAAACACCCCCGTCATGTTCCCCTGTGGCCGTCCTCCCAGGGGGGTGGGAGGGTGTGTGTGTGTGCATGTGGACAGGAGTCACTACTGGGGGGGTGTCATGTGGGACCCCAGGCATCCGGCCCCCCTTCCAGTCTTGCATTAGCCGGGGGTGGGGGGATCTGGAGTTTTCACAGCTGGAAACTTCCTCTCCAACGCCCAGGTCTGCACGTCCGTCCATCTGTCTGGGGGAGCGGCTGTCTGGCTGTCCGGCTTGCTGGGGCACGGCTGCTCGTCACAGCCCTGCACAGCGAGTATGAAACACGACCAGCTCGGAGCCCCCGTTTCTGCCCCTTTGCCAGGGTCAGTCGGTGGAAGGGGGTCGGGGGCTAAGGAGGGGGGGGGGGGGGGGGACCAGCCCGTGGCCCAGCGAGCCTGGGGTCCTGGTTCTGCATGGCCCAGCCTGAGGCAGGTTCCCCAGGGGCCCGGCTTCCTGGTGCCCCCCAGCCTCCCATCGGGACATGGTCTCCCCAAGCTCCCAGCCTGGCATGGCGGGACCAGCCCATGTCTCTGCCCCGGGGGGAGGGGCGCAGACGGGTGTGAATGCGCCGGCCCCACTCGGTGAATCAGAGCTCAGGGGAGGGGCAAGCAAGGGGTCTGCGTGGGACGGGGGGAGGCACGAGGGGTGATCGCACGGAGGGGTCGGGGGCGGGGCTGCCTTGGGTGCAGCCACTTGGTTTCGTTGGTTTTCCCAAATTCCTGCGATTGACACTAAACAAACACAGGCACAAAATAAAGAGTTTCGAAGGAGCTGAGGGTGTCACTGGGGGGAGGTGGAGGGGGTTGGGAGCCAGGACGCCTGGGTTCTCACCTGGCCGCAGAGGGGGAGATGGAGGGGGCAGGCGAGGCTGGAGAAGGAGGTCGGGTGAATGGATTTGAGGTATCTGATCTTCTCTCCACTTCTGCTTCTGCTTGTGCCCCCCAGCCCCTCCCTCAGCCCCCCGGACGTGTTCAGCTGGATCTTTCTAGTCCAGATGAGCCCCCAGGCCCGGCACAGAAAGGGTCTCGGCTCCGACTAGAGCCGGTTCCCGGGGACCTGACCCTGCTCCTGTCCCGGCTCACAGCTCCGCCTTCAACCCGGCCTCCTGCTCGCTCAGGCGCGTGTCCTGGAAGCTGCGTGTCCAGCAGCGTCAGCTCTGCACGCAGCATGTCAGGGAGAAAGTCCTGACCTCGCAGCCGCCTGACGCCGTGTTTCTCAAGGACACGGTGCAGCTGCGCCCTCCTCCCGCGTTCCTGCCCACGGTCGCTTCCCCACTTTCCCGTCGATCCGGCATCGTCCTGCCGGCGTTCTGCCCCGAGCCGCACAGCAGCGATGGAGAGACGCCTGCACTCGCCCCATGTACGGCCTCTTGTTACCCAAATAACAAATATTACAGGATCTTATTAGG
>NW_027131194.1:0-21389 GCF_026122565.2 Emydura macquarii macquarii | reverse complement strand
GGACCAGTTAGGGGGCCTTACTGGGACCAGTACTGCGGCCTTACTGGGACAAGTACAAGTACCAAAACCAGTAAGGGGGCCTTACTGAAACCAGTACTGCGGACTTACTGGGACCAGTTCCAGAACCAGTAAGGGGACCTTACTGGGACCAGTACCAAAACCAGAAAGGGGGCCTTACTGGGACAGTACTGAAGCCTTACTGGGACCAGTACCAAAACCAGTAAGGGGTCCTAACTTGTACTAGTACTTCCCCCTTACTGGGACGAGTTCCAGAACCAGTAAGGGGACTTTACTGGGACCAGTACTGAAGCCTTACTGGGACCAGTTCCAGAACCAGTAAGGGGGCCTTACTGGGACCAGTACCAAAACCAATAAGGGACCCTTACTGGGACCAGTACTGAAGCCTTACTGGGACCAGTACCAAAACCAGTAAGGGGGCTTTACTGTGACCAGTACTGCAGCCTTACTGGGACCAGCACCAGAACCATTAAGCGGGCCTTACTAGGACCAGTACTGCAGACTTACTGAGAGCAGTACCAAAACAATTCAGTGGTCCGAACTGGGACCAGTACTGCGGACTTACTGGGACCAGTACCAAAACAAGTAAGGGGGCATCACTGGGACCAGTACTGCAGACTTACTGGGACCAATACCAAAACCAGTAAGGGGGCCTTACTGGGACCAGTACTGAAGCTTTACTGAGAACAGTACCAAAACCACTAAGGGGGCCTTACTGGGACCAGTTCCAGAAGCAATAAGGGGACCTTACTGGGATCAGTACCAAAACCAGTAAGGGGGCCTTACTGGGACCAGTACTGAAGCCTTACTGGGACCAGTACCAAAACCAGTAAGGGGTCCTAACTTGTACGAGTACTTTGCCATTACTGGAACCAGTTCTAGAACCAGTAAGGGGGCCTTACTAGGACCAGTACTGCAGCCTTACTGGGATCACTACCAGAACCAGTAAGGGGGCCTTACTGGGACCAGTACTGCAGCGTTAATGGGACCAGTACCAAAACCAATAAGGGGGCCTTACTGGGACCAGTACTGAAGCCTTACTGGCAACAGTACCAAAACCAGTAAGGGGGCCTTACTGGGACCAGTACTGCGGCCTTACTGGGACCAGTTCCAAAACCAGTAAGGGTCCTTACTGGGACCAGTACTGAAGCTTTACTGGGAACAGTACCAAAACCAGTAAAGAGGCCTTACTGGGACCAGTACTGAAGCTTTACTGAGAACAGTACCAAAACCACTAAGGGGGCCTTACTGGGACCAGTACTGCGGCCTTACTGGGACCAGTTCCAGAAGCAATAAGGGGACCTTACTGGGATCAGTACCAAAACCAGTAAGGGGGCCTTACTGGGACCAGTACTGAAGCCTTACTGGGACCAGTACCAAAACCAGTAAGGGGTCCTAACTTGTACGAGTACTTCGCCATTACTGGAACCAGTTCTAGAACCAGTAAGGGGGCCTTACTGGGACCAGTACTGCAGCCTTACTGGGATCACTACCAGAACCAGTAAGGGGGCCTTACTGTGACCAGTACTGCGGCCTTACTGGGACCAGTACCAAACCAGTAAGGGGGCCTTACTGAGAACATTATCAAAACAGTAAGGGGGACTTACTGGGACCAGTACTGCGGCCTTACTGGGACCTGTTCCAGAACCAGTAAGGGGGCCTTACTGGGACCAGTACTGAAGCCTTACTGGGACCAGCACCAGAACCAGTAAGGGGGACCTTACTGGGACCAGTACTGCGGCCTTACAGGGACCTGTTCCTGAACCAGTAAGGGGGCCTAACTGGGACCAGTACTGCAGCCTTACTGGGACCAGCACCAGAACCAGTAAGGGGGCCTTACTGGAACTAGTACTGCGGACTTACTGGAACCAGTATAGGGGGCCTTACTGGGACCAGTTAGGGGGCCTTACTTGGACCAGTACTGCGGCCTTACTGGGACCAGTACCAAAACCAGTAAGGGGGCCTTACTGAAACCAGTACTGCGGCCTTACTGGGACCAGTTCCAGAACAAGTAAGGGGACCTTACTGGGACCAGTACCAAAACCAGAAAGGGGGCCTTACTGGGACAGTACTGAAGCCTTACTGGGACCAGTACAAAAACCAGTAAGGGGTCCTAACTTGTACCAGTACTTCGCCCTTACTGGGACCAGTTCCAGAACCAGTAATGGGGGTCTTACTGGGACCAGTATTGCGGTCTTACTGGGACCAGTACCAAAACCAGTAAGGGGGCCTTACTGGGACCAGTACTGCAGCCCTTACTGGGACCACTACCAGAACCAGTAAGGGGGCCTGACTGGGACCAGTACTGCAGCCTTACTGGGACCAGTACCAAAACCAGGAAGGGGGCTTTACTGGGACCAGTACTGCAACCTTACTGGGACCAACACCAGAACCATTAAGGGGGCCTTACTGTGACCAGTACTGCGGCCTTACTGGGACCAGTACCAAAACCAGTAAGGGGGCCTTACTGAGAACAGTACCAAAACAGTAAGGGGGACTTACTGGGACCAGTACTGCGGCCTTACTGGGATCTGTTCCAGAACCAGTAAGGGGGCTTACTGGGACCAGTACTGCACCTTACTGGGACCAGCACCAGAACCAGTAAGGGGACCTTACTGGGACCAGTACTGCGGCCTTACAGGGACCAGTACCAGAACCAGTAAGAGAGCCTTACTGGGAACAGTACTGAAGCCTTACTGGGACCAGTACCAAAACCAGTAAGTGGGCTTAACTGGGACCAGTACTGCGCCCTTACTGCGACCAGTTCCAGAACTAGTAAGGGGGCCATACTGGGACCAGTACTGCGGCCTTACTGGGACCAGTACCAAAACCAGTAAGGAAGCCTTACTGGGACAGGAATTAAGCCTTACTGAGACCAGTACCAAAACCAGTAAGGGGGCCGAACTGGGACCAGTACTGCGCCCTTACTGGGACCAGTTCCAGAACCAGTATGGGGGCCTTACTTGGACAAGTACTGCGGCCTTACTGGGACCAGTACCAAAACCAGTAAGGGGGCCTTACTGGGACCAGTACTGCAGACTTACTGGGACCAGTACCAAAAGCAGTAAGGGGGCCGAACTGGGACCAGTACTGCGGCCTTACTTGGACCAGTACCAAAACCAGTAAGGGGGCCTTACTGGGACCAGTACTGCAGACTTACTGGGACCAGTACCAAAACCAGTAAGGGGGCCTTACTGGGACCAGTACTGCGGCCTTACTGGGACCAGTACCAAAACCAGTAAGGGGGCCTTACTGGGACCAGTACTGAAGCTTTACTGGGAAAAGTACCAAAACCAGTAAGGGGGCCTTACTGGGACCAGTACTGCGGCCTTAAAGGGACAAGTTCCAGAACCAATAAGGGGACCTTACTAGGACCAGTACCAAAACCAGTAAGGGGGCCTTACTGGGACCAGTACTGAAGCCTAACTGGGACCAGTACCAAAATCAATAAGGGTTCCTAACTTGTACTAGTACTTCGCCATTACTGGGACCAGTTCCAGAAACAGTAAGGGGGGTCTTGATGGGACCAGTACTGCAGCCTTACTGGGATCACTACCAAGAACCAGTAAGGGGGCCTTACTGGGACCAGTACTGCGGCCTTACTGGGACCAGTACCAAAACCAGTAAGGGGGCCTTACTGGGACCAGTACTGAAGCCTTACTGGGAACAGTACCAAAACCAATAAGGGGGCCTTACTGGGACCAGTACTGAAGCCTTACTGGGACCAGTACCAAAACCAGTAAGGGGGCCTTACTGGGACAAGTACTGAAACCTTACTGGGACCAGTACCAAAACCAGTAAGGGGGCCTACCTTGTACCAGTACTTCGCCCTTACTGGGTCCACTTCCAGAACCAGTAAGGGGGCCGAACTGGGACCAGTACTGCGCCTTAATGGGATGAGTTCCAGAACCAGTAAGGGGGCCTTACTGGGACCAGTATTGCGGCCTTACTGGGAACAGTACCAAAACCAGTAAGGGGGCCTTACTGGGACCAGTACTGCGGCCTTACTGGGACCAGTACCAAAACCAGTAAGAGGGCCTTACTGGGACCAGTACTGAAGCCTTACTGGAACAGTACCATAACAGTAAGGGGGACTTACTGGGACCAGCACTGCGGCCTTACTGGGACCTGTTCCAGAAACAGTAAGGGGTCCTTACTGGGACCAGTATTGCAGCCTTACTGGGACCAGCACCAGAACCAGTAATGGGGCCTTACTGGGACCAGTACTTCGGCCTTACTGGGACCTGTTCCAGAACCAGTAAGAGGGCCTTAGTGGGACCAGTACTGCAGCCTTATTGGGACCAGCACCAGAACCAGTAAGGGGAACTTACTGGAACTAGTACTGCGGAGTTACTGGGACCAGTATCAATACCAGTTAGGGGGCCTTACTGGGACCAGTACTGCGGCCTTACTGGGACCAGTACCAAAACCAGTAAGAGGGCCTTACTGGGACAGGAATTAAGCCTTACTGGGACCAGTACCAAAAACAGTAAGGGGGCATAACTGGGACCAGTACTGCGCCCTTACTGGGACCAGTTCCAGAACCAGTATGGGGGCCTTACTGGGACCAGTACTGCCGCCTTACTGGGACCAGTTCCAGAACCAGTAAGGGGGCCTTACTGGAACTAGTACTGCAGACTTACTGGGACCAGTACCAATACCAGTTAGGGGGCCATACTGGGACCAGTTAGGGGGCCTTACTGGGACCAGTACCAAACCAGTAAGGGGGCCTTACTGAAACCAGTACTGCGGACTTACTGGGACCAGTTCCAGAACCAGCAAGGGGACCTTACTGGGACCAGTACCAAAACCAGAAAAGGGGCCTTACTGGGACAGTACTGAAGCCTTACTGGGACCAGTACCAAAACCAGTAAGGGGGCCTTACTGGGACCAGTACTGAAGCCTTACTGGGACCAGTACCAAAACCAGTAAGGGGGCTTTACTGGGACCAGTACTGCGGCCTTACTGGGACCAGTTCCAGAACCAGTAAGGGGACCTTACTGGGACCAGTACCAAAACCAGTAAGGGGGCCTTACTGGGACCAGTACTGCTCCTTAATGGGACGAGTTCCAGAACCAGTAAGGGGGCCTTACTGGGACCAGTATTGCGGCCTTACTGGGACCAGTACCAAAACCAGTAAGTGGGCCTTACTGGGACTAGTACTGCGCCCTTACTGGGACCAGTTCCAGAACCAGTAATGGGGCCTTACTGGGACCAGTACTGCAGCTTTACTGGGACCAGTACCAGAACCAGTAAGGGGGCCTTACTGCGACCTATACTGAAACCTTACAGGGACCAGTACCAAACCAGTAAGGGGGCCTTACTGGGACCAGTACTGCAGCCTTACTGGGACCAGCAACAGATCCAGTAAGGGGGCCTTACTGGGACCAGTACTGCGCCCTTACTGGGACCAGTTCCAGAACCAGTAATGGGGCCTTACTGGGACCAGTACTGAAGCCTTACTGGGACCAGAACCAGAACCAGAAAGGGGGCCTTACTGGGACCTCTACTGCGGCCTTAATGGGAACTGTTCCAGAACCAGTAAGGCGGCCTTACTGGGACCAGTACTGCAGCCTTACTGGGACCAGCAACAGAACCAGTAAGGGGGCCTTACTGGAACTAGTACTGCAGAGTTAATGGGACCAGTACCAATACCAGTTAGGGGGCCTTACTGGGACCAGTACTGCGGCCTTACTGGGACCAGTACCAAAACCAGTAAGAGGGCCTTACTGGGACCAGTACTGAAGCCTTACTGGGAACAGTACCAAAACAGTAAGGGGGACTTACTGGGACCAGTACTGCGGCCTTACTGGGACCTGTTCCAGAACCAGTAAGGGGGCCTTACTGGGACCAGTACTGCAGCCCTACTGGGACCAGCACCAGAACCAGTAAGGGGGCCTTAGTGGGACCAGTACTGCGGCCTTACTGGGACCTGTTCCAGAACCAGTAAGGGGGCCTTACTGGGACCAGTACTGCAGCCTTACTGGGACCAGCACCAGAACCAGTAAGGGGGCCTTACTGGAACTAGTACTGCGGAGTTACTGGGACCAGTACCAATACCAGTTAGGGGGCCTTACTGGGACAAGTACTGCGGCCTTACTGGGACCAGTTCCAGAACCAGTAAGGGGGCCTTACTGGGACCAGAACTGCGGCCTTACTGGGATAAGTTCCAGAACCAGTAATGGGGCCTTACTGGGACCAGTACGGAAGCCTTACTGGGAGCAGTACCAAAACCAGTAAGGGGGCCTAACTGGGACCAGTTCTGCGCCCTTACTGGGACCAGTTCCAGAACCAGTAAGGGGGCCTTACTGGGACCAGTACTGCGGCCTTACTGGGACCAGTACCAAAACCAGTAAGGGGGCCTTACTGGGACCAGTACTGCGGCCTTACTGGGACCAGTACCAAAACCAGTAAGGGGGCTTACTGGGACTAGTACTGCGGCCTTACTGGGACCACTACCAAAAGCAGTAAGGGGGCCTTACTGGGACCAGTACTGCGGCCTTACTGGGACCTGTTCCAGAACCAGTAAGGGGGCCTTACTGGGACCAGTACTGAAGCCTTACTGGGACCAGTACCAGAACCAGTAAGGGGGCCTTACTGGAACTAGTACTGCAGTTAATGGGACCAGTACCAATACCAGTTAGGGGGCCTTACTGGGACCAGTACTGCGGCCTTACTGGGACCAGTACCAATACCAGTTAAGGGGGCCTTACTGGGACCAGTACTGCAGCGTTACTGGGACCAGTACCAAAACCAGTAAGGGGGCCTTACTGGGAACCAGTACTGAGGGCCTTACTGGACTTACTGGGACCAGTTCCAGAACAGTAAGTAAGGGACCAGTACCTTACTGGGACCAGTACCAGAACCAGAAAGGGGGCCTTACTGGGACCTGCAGCTTACTGGGACCAGTACCAAAACCAGTAAGGGGGCCTTACTGGGACCAGTACTGCGGCCTTACTGGGACCAGTACCAAAACCAGTAAGGCGCCTTACTGGAACCATTACTGCGGCCTTACTGGGACCAGTTCCAGAACCAGCAAGGGGACCTTACTGGGGGGGCTTACTGGGACCAGTACTTGCGGCCTTACTGGGACCAGTACCAAAACCAGTAAGGGGGCCTTACTGGGACCAGTACTGGGAGAGGTACCTGGGACCAGTACTGCGCCCTTACTGGGACCAGTTCCAGAACCAGTAATGGGGCCTTACTGGGACCAGTACTGCAGCTTTACTGGGACCAGTACCAGAACCAGTAAGGGGGCCTTACTGGGACCAGTACTGAAACCTTACAGGGACCAGTACCAAACCAGTAAGGGAGCCTTACTGGGACCAGTACTGCGGCCTTACTGGGACCAGTTCCAGAACCAGTAAGGGAGCCTTACTGGGACCAGTACGGCGGCCTTACTGGGACCACTACCAAAACCAGTAAAGGGGCCTTACTAGGACTTGTACTGCGGCCTTACTGGGACCAGTTCCAGAACCAGTAAGGGGGCCTTACTGGGACCAGTATTGCAGCCTTACTGGGACCAGTACCAAAACCAGTAAGGGGGCCTTACTGGGACAAGTACTGCGCCCTTACTGGGACCAGTTCCAGAACCAATAATGGGGACTTCCTGGGACCAGTACTGCAGCTTTACTGGGACCAGTACCAGAACCAGTAAGGGGGCCTTACTGGGACCAGTACTGTGGCCTTACTGGGACCAGTTCCAGAACCAGTAATGGGGCCTTACTGGGACTAGTACTGAAGCCTTACTGGGACCAATACCAAAACCAGTAAGGGGGCCTAACTGGGACCAGTTCTGCGCCCTTACTGGGACCAGTTCCAGAACCAGTAAGGGGGCCTTACTGGGACCAGTACTGCGGCCTTACTGGGACCAGTACCAAAACCAGTAAGGGGGCCTTACTGGGACCAGTACTGCGGCCTTACTGGGACCAGTACCAAAACCAGTAAGGGGGCCTTACTGGGACCAGTACTGAAGCCTTACTGGGAACAGTACCAAAACAGTAAGGGGGACTTACTGGGACCAGTACTGCGGCCTTACTGGGACCTGTTCCAGAACCAGTAAGGGGGCCTTACTGGGACCAGTACTGCAGCCTTACTGGGACCAACACCAGAACCAGTAAGGGGGCCTTACTGGAACTAGTACTGCGGACTTACTGGAACCAGTACCAATACCAGTTAGTTACTGGGACCAGTACTGCCTTACTGGGACCAGTTAAGGGGGCCTTACTGAAACCAGTACTGCGGCCTTACTGGGACCAGTACTAAGGGGCCTTACTGGGACCAGTACCAAAACCAGTAAGGGGGCCTTACTGGGACCAGTACTGAAGCCTTACTGGGACCAGTACCAAAACCAGTAAGGGTTCCTAACTTGTACCAGTACTTCGCCCTTACTGGGACCAGTTCCAGAACCAGTAATGGGGGTCTTACTGGGACCAGTATTGCGGTCTTACTGGGACCAGTACCAAAACCAGTAAGGGGGCCTTACTGTGACCAGTACTGCGCCCTTACTGGGACCAGTTCCAGAACCAGTAAGGGGGCCTTACTGGGACCAGTACTGCAGCCTTACTGGGACCACTACCAGAACCAGTAAGGGGGCCTGACTGGGATCAGTACTGCAGCCTTACTGGGACCAGTACCAAAACCAGTAAGGGGGCTTTACTGGGACCAGTACTGCAACCTTACTGGGACCAACACCAGAACCATTAAGGGGGCCTTACTGTGACCAGTACTGCGGCCTTACTGGGACCAGTACCAAAACCAGTAAGGGGGCCTTACTGAGAACATTACCAAAACAGTAAGGGGGACTTACTGGGACCAGTACTGCGGCCTTACTGGTACCTGTTACAGAACCAGTAAGGGGGCCTTACTGGGACCAGTACTGCAGCCTTACTGGGACCAGCACCAGAACCAGTAAGGGGACCTTACTGGGACCAGTACTGCGGCCTTACAGGGACCTGTTCCTGAACCAGTAAGGGGGCCTTACTGGGACCAGTACTGCAGCCTTACTGGGACCAGCACCAGAACCAGTAAGGGGGCCTTACTGGAACTAGTACTGCGGACTTACTGGAACCAGTACCAATAAGAGTTAGGGGGCCTTACTGGGACCAGTTAGGGGGCCTTACTTGGACCAGTACTGCGGCCTTACTGGGACCAGTACCAAAACCAGTAAGGGGGCCTTACTGAAACCAGTACTGCGGCCTTACTGGGACCAGTTCCAGAACAAGTAAGGGGACCTTACTGGGACCAGTACCAAAACCAGAAAGGGGGCCTTACTGGGACAGTACTGAAGCCTTACTGGGACCAGTACAAAAACCAGTAAGGGGTCCTAACTTGTACCAGTACTTCGCCCTTACTGGGACCAGTTCCAGAACCAGTAATGGGGGTCTTACTGGGACCAGTATTGCGGTCTTACTGGGACCAGTACCAAAACCAGTAAGGGGGCCTTACTGGGACCAGTACTGCAGCCTTACTGGGACCACTACCAGAACCAGTAAGGGGGCCTGACTGGGACCAGTACTGCAGCCTTACTGGGACCAGTACCAAAACCAGGAAGGGGGCTTTACTGGGACCAGTACTGCAACCTTACTGGGACCAACACCAGAACCATTAAGGGGGCCTTACTGTGACCAGTACTGCGGCCTTACTGGGACCAGTACCAAAACCAGTAAGGGGGCCTTACTGAGAACAGTACCAAAACAGTAAGGGGGACTTACTGGGACCAGTACTGCGGCCTTACTGGGATCTGTTCCAGAACCAGTAAGGGGGCCTTACTGGGACCAGTACTGCAGCCTTACTGGGACCAGCACCAGAACCAGTAAGGGGACCTTACTGGGACCAGTACTGCGGCCTTACAGGGACCTGTTCCAGAACCAGTAAGAGAGCCTTACTGGGAACAGTACTGAAGCCTTACTGGGACCAGTACCAAAACCAGTAAGTGGGCTTAACTGGGACCAGTACTGCGCCCTTACTGCGACCAGTTCCAGAACTAGTAAGGGGGCCATACTGGGACCAGTACTGCGGCCTTACTGGGACCAGTACCAAAACCAGTAAGGAAGCCTTACTGGGACAGGAATTAAGCCTTACTGAGACCAGTACCAAAACCAGTAAGGGGGCCGAACTGGGACCAGTACTGCGCCCTTACTGGGACCAGTTCCAGAACCAGTATGGGGGCCTTACTGGGACCAGTACTGCGGCCTTACTGGGACCAGTACCAAAACCAGTAAGGGGGCCTTACTGGGACCAGTACTGCAGACTTACTGGGACCAGTACCAAAAGCAGTAAGGGGGCCGAACTGGGACCAGTACTGCGGCCTTACTTGGACCAGTACCAAAACCAGTAAGGGGGCCTTACTGGGACCAGTACTGCAGACTTACTGGGACCAGTACCAAAACCAGTAAGGGGGCCTTACTGGGACCAGTACTGAAGCTTTACTGGGAACAGTACCAAAACCAGTAAGGGGGCCTTACTGGGACCAGTACTGAAGCTTTACTGGGAAAAGTACCAAAACCAGTAAGGGGGGGACCAGTACTGCGGCCTTAAAGGGACAAGTTCCAGAACCAATAAGGGGACCTTACTAGGACCAGTACCAAAACCAGTAAGGGGGCCTTACTGGGACCAGTACTGAAGCCTAACTGGGACCAGTACCAAAATCAATAACGGTTCCTAACTTGTACTAGTACTTCGCCATTACTGGGACCAGTTCCAGAACCAGTAAGGGGGGTCTTGATGGGACCAGTACTGCAGCCTTACTGGGATCACTACCAGAACCAGTAAGGGGGCCTTACTGGGACCAGTACTGCGGCCTTACTGGGACCAGTACCAAAACCAGTAAGGGGGCCTTACTGGGACCAGTACTGAAGCCTTACTGGGAACAGTACCAAAACCAATAAGGGGGCCTTACTGGGACCAGTACTGAAGCCTTACTGGGACCAGTACCAAAACCAGTAAGGGGGCCTTACTGGGACAAGTACTGAAACCTTACTGGGACCAGTACCAAAACCAGTAAGGGGGCCTACCTTGTACCAGTACTTCGCCCTTACTGGGTCCACTTCCAGAACCAGTAAGGGGGCCGAACTGGGACCAGTACTGCGCCTTAATGGGATGAGTTCCAGAACCAGTAAGGGGGCCTTACTGGGACCAGTATTGCGGCCTGACTGGGACCAGTACCAAAACCAGTACTGCGGCCTTACTGGGACCAGTACTGCGGCCTTACTGGGACCAGTACCAAAACCAGTAAGAGGGCCTTACTGGGACCAGTACTGAAGCCTTACTGGAACAGTACCAAAACAGTAAGGGGGACTTACTGGGACCAGCACTGCGGCCTTACTGGGACCTGTTCCAGAAACAGTAAGGGGTCCTTACTGGGACCAGTACTGCAACCTTACTGGGACCAGCACCAGAACCAGTAATGGGGCCTTACTGGGACCAGTACTTCGGCCTTACTGGGACCTGTTCCAGAACCAGTAAGAGGGCCTTAGTGGGACCAGTACTGCAGCCTTATTGGGACCAGCACCAGAACCAGTAAGGGGAACTTACTGGAACTAGTACTGCGGAGTTACTGGGACCAGTATCAATACCAGTTAGGGGGCCTTACTGGGACCAGTACTGCGGCCTTACTGGGACCAGTACCAAAACCAGTAAGAGGGCCTTACTGGGACAGGAATTAAGCCTTACTGGGACCAGTACCAAAAACAGTAAGGGGGCATAACTGGGACCAGTACTGCGCCCTTACTGGGACCAGTTCCAGAACCAGTATGGGGGCCTTACTGGGACCAGTACTGCCGCCTTACTGGGACCAGTTCCAGAACCAGTAAGGGGGCCTTACTGGAACTAGTACTGCAGACTTACTGGGACCAGTACCAATACCAGTTAGGGGGCCTTACTGGGACCAGTTAGGGGGCCTTACTGGGACCAGTACCAAAACCAGTAAGGGGGCCTTACTGAAACCAGTACTGCGGACTTACTGGGACCAGTTCCAGAACCAGCAAGGGGACCTTACTGGGACCAGTACCAAAACCAGAAAGGGGGCCTTACTGGGACAGTACTGAAGCCTTACTGGGACCAGTACCAAAACCAGTAAGGGGGCCTTACTGGGACCAGTACTGAAGCCTTACTGGGACCAGTACCAAAACCAGTAAGGGGGCTTTACTGGGACCAGTACTGCGGCCTTACTGGGACCAGTTCCAGAACCAGTAAGGGGGCCTTACTGGGACCAGTACCAAAACCAGTAAGGGGGCCTTACTGGGACCAGTACTGCTCCTTAATGGGACGAGTTCCAGAACCAGTAAGGGGGCCTTACTGGGACCAGTATTGCGGCCTTACTGGGACCAGTACCAAAACCAGTAAGTGGGCCTTACTGGGACTAGTACTGCGCCCTTACTGGGACCAGTTCCAGAACCAGTAATGGGGCCTTACTGGGACCAGTACTGCAGCTTTACTGGGACCAGTACCAGAACCAGTAAGGGGGCCTTACTGCGACCTATACTGAAACCTTACAGGGACCAGTACCAAACCAGTAAGGGGGCCTTACTGGGACCAGTACTGCAGCCTTACTGGGACCAGCAACAGATCCAGTAAGGGGGCCTTACTGGGACCAGTACTGCGCCCTTACTGGGACCAGTTCCAGAACCAGTAATGGGGCCTTACTGGGACCAGTACTGCAGCCTTACTGGGACCAGAACCAGAACCAGAAAGGGGGCCTTACTGGGACCTCTACTGCGGCCTTACTGGGACCTGTTCCAGAACCAGTAAGGCGGCCTTACTGGGACCAGTACTGCAGCCTTACTGGGACCAGCAACAGAACCAGTAAGGGGGCCTTACTGGAACTAGTACTGCAGAGTTAATGGGACCAGTACCAATACCAGTTAGGGGGCCTTACTGGGACCAGTACTGCGGCCTTACTGGGACCAGTACCAAAACCAGTAAGAGGGCCTTACTGGGACCAGTACTGAAGCCTTACTGGGAACAGTACCAAAACAGTAAGGGGGACTTACTGGGACCAGTACTGCGGCCTTACTGGGACCTGTTCCAGAACCAGTAAGGGGGCCTTACTGGGACCAGTACTGCAGCCCTACTGGGACCAGCACCAGAACCAGTAAGGGGGCCTTAGTGGGACCAGTACTGCGGCCTTACTGGGACCTGTTCCAGAACCAGTAAGGGGGCCTTACTGGGACCAGTACTGCAGCCTTACTGGGACCAGCACCAGAACCAGTAAGGGGGCCTTACTGGAACTAGTACTGCGGAGTTACTGGGACCAGTACCAATACCAGTTAGGGGGCCTTACTGGGACAAGTACTGCGGCCTTACTGGGACCAGTTCCAGAACCAGTAAGGGGGCCTTACTGGGACCAGTACTGCGGCCTTACTGGGATAAGTTCCAGAACCAGTAATGGGGCCTTACTGGGACCAGTACGGAAGCCTTACTGGGAGCAGTACCAAAACCAGTAAGGGGGCCTAACTGGGACCAGTTCTGCGCCCTTACTGGGACCAGTTCCAGAACCAGTAAGGGGGCCTTACTGGGACCAGTACTGCGGCCTTACTGGGACCAGTACCAAAACCAGTAAGGGGGCCTTACTGGGACCAGTACTGCGGCCTTACTGGGACCAGTACCAAAACCAGTAAGGGGGCCTTACTGGGACTAGTACTGAAGCCTTACTGGGAACAGTACCAAAACAGTAAGGGGGACTTACTGGGACCAGTACTGCGGCCTTACTGGGACCTGTTCCAGAACCAGTAAGGGGGCCTTACTCGGACCAGTACTGCAGCCTTACTGGGACCAGCACCAGAACCAGTAAGGGGGCCTTACTGGGACCTCTACTGCGGCCTTACTGGGACCTGTTCCAGAACCAATAAGGGGGCCTTACTGGGACCAGTACTGCAGCCTTACTGGGACCAGCACCAGAACCAGTAAGGGGGCCTTACTGGAACTAGTACTGCGGAGTTAATGGGACCAGTACCAATACCAGTTAGGGGGCCTTACTGGGACCAGTACTGCGGCCTTACTGGGACCAGTACCAAAACCAGTAAGGGGGCCTTACTGGGACCAGTACTGCAGCCTTACTGGGACCAGCACCAGAACCAGTAAGGGGGCCTTACTGGAACTAGTACTGCGGAGTTAATGGGACCAGTACCAATACCAGTTAGGGGGCCTTACTGGGACCAGTACTGCGGCCTTACTGGGACCAGTACCAAAACCAGTAAGAGGGCCTTACTGGGACAGGAATTAAGCCTTACTGGGACCAGTACCAAAAACAGTAAGAGGGCATAACTGGGACCAGTACTGCGCCCTTACTGGGACCAGTTCCAGAACCAGTATGGGGGCCTTACTGGGACCAGTACTGCCGCCTTACTGGGACAAGTTCAAGAACCAGTAAGGGGGCCTTACTGGAACTAGTACTGCAGACTTACTGGGACCAGTACCAATACCAGTTACGGGGCCTTACTGGGACCAGTTAGGGGGCCTTACTGGGACCAGTACTGCGGCCTTACTGGGACCAGTACCAAAACCAGTAAGGGGGCCTTACTGAAACCAGTACTGCGGACTTACTGGGACCAGTTCCAGAACCAGCAAGGGGACCTTACTGGGACCAGTACCAAAACCAGAAAGGGGGCCTTACTGAGACAGTACTGAAGCCTTACTGGGACCAGTACCAAAACCAGTAAGGGGGCCTTACTGGGACCAGTACTGAAGCCTTACTGGGACCAGTACCAAAACCAGTAAGGGGGCTTTACTGGGACCAGTACTGCGACCTTACTGGGACCAGTTCCAGAAACAGTAAGGGGACCTTACTGAGACCAGTACCAAAACCAGTAAGGGGGCCTTACTGGGACCAGTACCAAAACCAGTAAGGGGGCCTAACTGGGACCAGTACTGCGCCTTAATGGGACGAGTTCCAGAACCAGTAAGGGGGCCTTACTGGGACCAGTATTGCGGCCTTACTGGGACCAGTACCAAAACCAGTAAGTGGGCCTTACTGGGACCAGTTCTGCGCCCTTACTGGGACCAGTTCCAGAACCAGTAATGGGGCCTTACTGGGACCAGTACTGCAGCTTTACTGGGACCAGTACCAGAACCAGTAAGGGGGTCTAACTGCGACCAGTACTGAAACCTTACAGGGACCAGTACCAAACCAGTAAGGGGGCCTTACTGGGACCAGTACTGCGGCCTTACTCGGACCAGTTCCAGAACCAGTAAGGGAGCCTTACTGGGACCAGTACTGCGGCCTTACTGGGACCACTACCAAAACCAGTAAAGGGGCCTTACTGGAACCAGTACTGCGGCCTTACTGGGACCAGTTCCAGAACCATTAAGGGGGCCTTACTGGGACCAGTATTGCGGCCTTACTGGGACCAGTACCAAAACCAGTAAGGAGGCCTTACTGGGACCAGTACTTCGCCCTTACTGGGACCAGTTCCAGAACCAGTAATGGGGCCTTACTGGGACCAGTACGGCAGCTTTACTGGGACCAGTTCCAGAACCAGTAAGGGGGCCTTACTGGGACCAGTACTACGGCCTTACTGGGACAAGTTCCAGAACCAGTAATGGGGCCTTACTGGGACCAGTACTGAAGCCTTACTGGGACCAGTACCAAAACCAGTAAGGGGGCTTAACTGGGACCAGTTCTGCGCCCTTACTGGGACCAGTTCCAGAACCAGTAAGGGGGCCTTACTGGGACCAGTACTGCGGCCTTAATGGGACCAGTACCAAAACCAGTAAGGGGGCCTTACTGGTATCAGTACTGCGGCCTTACTGGGACCAGTACCAAACCAGTAAGGGGGCCTTACTGGGACCAGTACTGAAGCCTTACTGGGACCAGTACCAAAACAGTAAGGGGGACTTACTGGGACCAGTACTGCGGCCTTACTGGGACCTGTTCCAGAACCAGTAAGGGGGCCTTACTGGGACCAGTACTGCGGCCTTACTGGGACCTGTTCCAGAACCAGTAAGGGGGCCTTACTGGGACCAGTACTGCGGCCTTACTGGGACCAGTTCCAGAAGCAATAAGGGGATCTTACTGGGATCAGTACCAAAACCAGTAAGGGGGCCTTACTGGGACCAGTACTGAAGCCTTACTGGGACCAGTACCAAAACCAGTAAGGGGGCTTTACTGGGACCTGTACTGCGGCATTACTGGGACCAGTTCCAGAACCAGTAAGGGGGCCTTACTGGGACCAGTACTGCTGCCTTACTGGGACCAGTACCAGAACCAGTAAGGGGGCCTTACTGGGACCAGTACTGCAGCCTTACTGGGACCAGTACCAAAACCAGTAAGGGGGCCTTACTGGGACCAGTACTGCAGCCTTACTGGGAACAGTACCAAAACCAGTCAGGGGGCCTTACTGGGACCAGTACTGCGGCCTTACTGGGACCAGTTCCAAAACAAGTAAGGGGGTATTACTGGGACAAGTTCTGAAGCCTTACTGGGACCAGTAACAAAACCAGTAAGGGGACTTTACTGGGACCAGTACTGCAGCCTTATTGGGACCAGCACCAGAACCATTAAGGGGGCCTTTCTGGGACTAGTACTGCGGACTTACTGGGACCAGTACCAACACCAGTAAGGGGGCCTAAATGGGAGCAGTACAGCGTCCTTACTGGAACCAGTTCCAGAACCAGTAAGGGGGCCTTACTGGGACCAGTACCAAAACCAGTAAGGGGTCCTTACTGGGACCAGTACTGAAGCCTTACTGGGACCAGTACCAAAACCAGTAAGGGGGCTTTACTGGGACCAGTACTGCGGCCTTACTGGGACCAGTTCCCGAACCAGTAATGGGACCTTACTGGGACCAGTACCAAAACCAGTAAGGGGGCCTTACTGGGACCAGTACCAAAACCCCAGTAAGGGGTCCTAACTTGTACCAGTACTTCGCCCTCACTGGGACCAGTTCCAGAACAAGTAAGGGGGCCTTACTGGGACCAGTACTGCGGCCTTAATGGGACCAGTACCAAAACCAGTAAGGGGGCCTTACTGGGACCAGTACTGCGGCCTTACTGGGACCAGTACCTAAACCAGTAAGGGGGCCTTACTGGGACCAGTACTGAAGCCTTACTGGGAACAGTACCAAAACAGTAAGGGGGACTTACTGGGACCAGTACTGCGGCCTTACTGGGACCTGTTCCAGAACCAGTAAGGGGGCCTTACTGGGACCAGTACTGCAGCCTTACTGGGACCAGCACCAGAACCAGTAAGGGGGCCTTACTGGAACTAGTACTGCGGACTTACTGGAACCAGTACCAATAACAGTTAGGGGGCCTTACTGGGACCTGTTAGGGGGTCTTACTGGGACCAGTACTGCGGCCTTACTGGGACAAGTACCAAAACCAGTAAGGGGGCCTTACTGAAACCAGTACTGCGGCCTTACTGGGACCAGTTCCAGAACCAGTAAGGGGACCTTACTGGGACCAGTACCAAAACCAGAAAGGGGGCCTTACTGGGACAGTACTGAAGCCTTACTGGGACCAGTACCAAAACCAGTAAGGGGTCCTAACTTGTACTAGTACTTCCCCCTTACTGGGACCAGTTCCAGAACCAGTAAGGGGGCTTTACTGGGACCAGTACTGAAGCCTTACTGGGACCAGTTCCAGAACCAGTAAGGGGGCCTTACTGGGACCAGTACCAAAACCAATAAGGGACCCTTACTGGGACCAGTACTGAAGCCTTACTGGGACCAGTACCAAAACCAGTAAGGGGGCTTTACTGTGACCAGTACTGCAGCCTTACTGGGACCAGCACCAGAACCATTAAGCGGGCCTTACTGGGACCAGTACTGCAGACTTACTGGGAGGAGTACCAAAACAAGAAAGGGGGCCGAACTGGGACCAGTACTGCGGCCTTACTGGGACCAGTACCAAAACAAGTAAGGGGGCCTCACTGGGACCAGTACTGCAGACTTACTGGGACCAGTACCAAAACCAGTAAGGGGGCCTTACTGGGACCAGTACTGAAGCTTTACTGGGAACAGTACCAAAACCAGTAAAGAGGCCTTACTGGGACCAGTACTGAAGCTTTACTGAGAACAGTACCAAAAACACTAAGGGGGCCTTACTGGGACCAGTACTGCGGCCTTACTGGGACCAGTTCCAGAACCAATAAGGGGACCTTACTGGGATCAGTACCAAAACCAGTAAGGGGGCCTTACTGGGACCAGTACTGAAGCCTTACTGGGACCAGTAACAAAACCAGTAAGGGGTCCTAACTTGTACGAGTACTTCGCCATTACTGCAACCAGTTCTAGAACCAGTAAGGGGGCCTTACTGGGACCAGTACTGCAGCCTTACTGGGATCACTACCAGAACCAGTAAGGGGGCCTTACTGGGACCAGTACTGCAGCGTTAATGGGACCAGTACCAAAACCAATAAGGGGGCCTTACTGGGACCAGTACTGAAGCCTTACTGGGAACAGTACCAAAACCAGTAAGGGGGCCTTACTGGGACCAGTACTGCGGCCTTACTGGGACCAGTTCCAAAACCAGTAAGGGGGTATTACTGGGACAAGTTCTGAAGCCTTACTGGGACCAGTAACAAAACCAGTAAGGGGGCTTTACTGGGACCAGTACTGCAGCCTTACTGGGACCAGCACCAGAACCATTAAGGGGGCCTTTCTGGGACTAGTACTGCGGACTTACTGGGACCAGTACAAACACCAGTAAGGGAGCCTAAATGGGAGCAGTACTGCGTCCTTACTGGGACCAGTTCCAGAACCAGTAAGGGGGCCTTACTGGGACCAGTACCAAAACCAGTAAGGGGTCCTTACTGGGACCAGTACGGAAGCCTTACTGTGACCAGTACCAAAACCAGTAAGGGTGCATAACTGGGACCAGTACTGCGCCTTAATGGGACGAGTTCCAGAACCAGTAAGGGGGCCTTACTGGGACCAGTATTGCGGCCTTACTGGGACCAGTACCAAAACCAGTAAGGGGGCCTTACTGGGACCAGTACTGCACCCTTACTGGGACCAGTTCCAGAACAAGTAATTGTGCCTTACTGGGACCAGTACTGCAACTTTACTGGGACCAGTACCAGAACCAGTCTTACTGGGACCAGTACTGCGGCCTTACTGGGACTAGTTCCAGAACTAGTAAGGGAGCCTTACTGGAACCAGTACTGCGGCCTTACTGGGACCACTACCAAAACCAGTAAAGGGGCCTTACTGGGACCAGTACTGCGGCCTTACTGGGATCAGTTCCAGAACCAGTAAGGGGGCCTTATTGGGACCAGTATTGCGGCCTTACTGGGACCAGTACCAAAACAAGTAAGGGGGTCTTACTGGGACCAGTACTGCGCCCTTACTGGGACCAGTTCCAGAACCAGTAAGGGGGCCTTACTGGGACCAGTACTGAAGCCTTACTGGGAACAGTACTAAAACAGTAAGGGGGACTTACTGGGACCAGTACTGCGGCCTTACTGGGACCTGTTCCAGAACCAGTAAGGGGGCCTTACTGGGACCAGTACTGCAGCCTTACTGGGACCAGCACCAGAACCAGTAAGGGGGCCTTACTGGGACCTCTACTGCGGCCTTACTGAGACCTGTTCCAGAACCAGTAAAGGGGCCTTACTGGGACCAGTACTGCAGCCTTACTGGGACCAGCACCAGAACCAGTAAGGGGGCCTTACTGGAACTAGTACTGCGGAGTTAATGGGACCAGTACCAATACCAGTTAGGGGGCCTTACTGGGACCAGTACTGCGGCCTTACTGGGACCAGTACCAAAACCAGTAAGAGGGCCTTACTGGGACCAGTACTGAAGCCTTACTGGGAACAGTACCAAAACAGTAAGGGGGCCTTACTGGGACCAGTACTGCAGCCTTACTGGGACCTGTTCCAGAACCAGTAAGGGGGCCTTACTGGGACCAGTACTGCAGCCTTACTGGGACTAGCACCAGAACCAGTAAGGGGGCCTTACTGGAACTAGTACTGCGAAGTTACTGGGACCAGTACCAATACCAGTTAGGGGGCCTTACTGGGACCAGTACTGCGGCCTTACTGGGACCAGTACCAAAACCAGTAAGAGGGCCTTACTGGGACAGGAATTAAGACTTACTGGGACCAGTACCAAAAACAGTAAGGGGGCATAACTGGGACCAGTACTGCGCCCTTACTTGGACCAGTTCCAGAACCAGTATGGGGGCCTTACTGGGACCAGTACTGCCGCCTTACTGGGAACAGTACCAAAACCAGTAAGGGGGCCTTACTGGGACCAGTACTGCAACTGGGACCAGTTCCAAAACAAGTAAGGGGGTATTACTGGGACAAGTTCTGAAGCCTTACTGGGACCAGTAACAAAACCAGTAAGGGGACTTACTGGGACCAGTACTCAGCCTTATTGGGACCAGCCCAGAACCATTAAGGGGGCCTTACTGGGACCAGTACTGCGGACTTACTGGGACCAGTACCAACACCAGTAAGGGGGCCTAACTGGGACCAGTACTGCGTCCTTACTGGGACCAGTTCCAGAACCAGTAAGGGGGCCTTACTGGGACCAGTACCAAAACCAGTAAGGGGTCCTTACTGGGACCAGTACCCTTACTGGGACCAGTACCAAACCAGTAAGGGGCCTTACTGGGACCAGTACTGCGGCCTTACTGGGACCAGTTCCAAACCAGTAAGGGGCCTTACTGGGACCAGTAAAACTGGGCCTTACTGGGACCATTTCCAGAACCAGTAACGGGGCCTTACTGGTACCAGTAATGCGGCCTTACTGGGACCAGTTCCAGAACCAGTAAGGGGGCCTTACTGGGATCAGTACTGTGGCCTTAATGGGACCAGTACCAAAACCAGTAAGGGGGCCATTCTGGGACCAGTACTGCGGCCTTACTGGGACCAGTACCAAAACCAGTAAGGGGGCCTTACTGGGACCAGTACTGCGGCCTTACTGGGACTTGTACCAAAACCAGTAAGGGGGACTTACTGGGACCAGTACTGAAGCCTTACTGGGAACAGTACCAAAACAGTAAGGGGGCCTTACTGGGACCAGTACTGCAGCCTTACTGGGACCAGCACCAGAACCAGTAAGGGGGCCTTACTGGAACCAGTACTGCAGACTTACTGGGACCAGTACCAATAACCAGTTAGGGGGCCTTACTGGGACCAGTTAGGGGGACTGGGACCAGTACTGGGCCTTACTGGGACAGTACCAAAACCAGTAAGGGGGCCTTACTGAAACCAGTACTGCGGCCTTACTGGGACCAGTTCCAGAACCAGTAAGGGGACCTTACTGGGACCAGTACCAAAACCAGAAAGGGGGCCTTACTGGGACAGTACTGAAGCCTTACTGGGACCAGTACCAAAACCAGTAAGGGGTCCTAACTTGTACCAGTACTTTGCCCTTACTGGGACCAGTTCCAGAACCAGTAAGGGGGCTTTACTGGGACCA
>NW_027131193.1:0-21278 GCF_026122565.2 Emydura macquarii macquarii | reverse complement strand
CCCACGCCCGTCTGCGTCCCCGTGCCCCACACATCACCATGGCAACTGAGCTCCTGCCCCAGGGTCACCATCCAGCCCAGTCTGTCCTGAGCCACCCACCTGCCCCTCGCACCCGGGCCTCGGCACACCTGCCTGGGTAACATCAGCTCCTCAGAGGCAAACGCCTCCTCTGCGCCCCACCCGAGAAACCCCCAGACAGATCCCCAGCCCCCCAGCCCCTGCCTGCCTCTGGAGCTGCTCCCCGAGGACTTGCCCCCCCCAATCAGCCGCACACTCGGGCCGATGAGCTGGGGTCACGTCACAGCCGTGGCTGAATTCAGCTTCTCCACTCTCCTCTCAACCCAACCCATGAGCGTCTCTGCCTCGTCCCCGGGTCCCTCCGGTCCCAGCTCTCGCTGCTTCACCCCGGCCCCCTGTGCCCTGTGCGGTCTGAGGCCTTGTTCTTGGCTGAGCAGCAGAGACCATGTGAGCAGAGACAGAACCGCGAGCTACGACGTGTGTGGTCCCAGCTTCACATCAGACAGTGTCAGATCCGGCTGGTAGGAAGGTGCCGGTGCCTTAATAGCACCTGCCCCACCAGACAGGGACCAGATCTCAGGGTGTTTAACGGCAACGTGCTGGCTAGCATTCTGCCCGGCCAGGAATCACCGACCAGCTGTTGTGGGTGTAAAACCTACACGTCTTAGTGTTTTGTCTTAGGGTCCCCACTGCTCTGTTGTGTAGCTGAATGATTTCTGTCGCTGTTCTGATTGGTTCTGTCTGGGGCATTATTAATTGTGCACCATTCAAACCAGCGAAGGTGGTGGGCTGGGAGCGGTTAAAGAACAGGTTCGTAACGGGCTGGGATTGGAGTTTGTAGCACTTCAGTTTAAATGACTGGCTAAGGCACAGCTAAGCAGGACCCAGGCTTTAACTATCTCAACTAAGGGTCCAAAAGGAAGATCTTAGGAACCTAACTCCAGGGCCCAGCCCAGGTCAGAGCTGCCAGACCTCAACCCCTCTCAGCAACACCCTGCCGCTGGAGTCCCCAGATGATCTGATCCCGACTGGCCGCCAGGAGCAGTTTGTCTGGCTCAGTGGGAGTGGGGAGCATTGTGTGCGTGGCGTGTGTTGTGTTTTGGTAGCTGGTAATAAACAGAGAATAAGGAGATTACTGGTCAGGCTCCGTCACTGGTAAAAGGCCCTGCCAACCCGCCGAGAATTACTCCCAGAGCCGTATGGACTGGGAAAGGTGGAGGTGCCTTAACTGGGCTATGCCTTGAGTCCTACGGGTTGGAGGAAAAGGTGGGGTGCCCCCGTGTGCGGGTAACAATGGTCTCACCTGGGCCCACAGAGCCCTGCCCTGTTGGGACACTCTCCCTGCCTCCATCCTGGCCACAGTGACCCCAGACGCTTTCTGCAAGGGCGCTGCCCTCTCCCCACGCTGGCTGGGGCCCGTGTTTTACGCTGGACGGGGTATGGCTGAGGGAGCCTGGTATGAGGCTGCCAGGGCCAGAGACAAGGGGGCAGCTGTCACTAGCACAGAGGCTGAGACGCCAACATGGACACCCATGGGAACAGCGGGGGTGTGAGGGCCGGTCACTCGGGAGCTGTGAGGTGCTGGAGGGGGGGACGCCGGAGCCCTGTGATTGCGGTGACTCCAGCGGGTCACACTCACCTGTGCAGGCGGCAGTCCCACTCCATTCACTCCAGCTCCCGCTACTTGTGCAGCTGATCTCAGGCGCTGAGGGCCGGTACCCTGCAGGGCAGCTCCACGTCACCGAGTCCCCGGGGCTGTAGAACTGCTGCGTCTGGTCGAACTGGACCCTGGAGTCCCAGGTGCTTGGGGCTTTGCACTTCTCTGTACACAGGGGTAAGAGGATGGGTCTGAGAAACGGTTTGAATGGAGGCTTCTCCGGGCACCGTGGCTGAGCCCTGCCTGCTGTCACCATAGCACAGGCCGGCTGTCCCGTCCCCAGGGGCTGGGCCTGGACCGTGCTGCCTGGTCACGAACACATTTCACGCCCATGGCCCATTATCACTGTGACAAGGGCCTTTATCACCCACCCGGGATCCAACGCCACGTGCTGGGGAACTGAGTCGGGGGAGACGTAAGGTGGTCTCCAACACATTTCTTCATCAAGGTGGTCACCAACACATTTCACACCATGGCCCATTATCACTGTGACTTTATCACCCACCCGGGATCCAACACCACGTGCTGGGAAGCTGAGTTGGGGGGGCCGGTGGGGTCCCACTCTGTTGTCTTCAGCCCTTAGATACAACTTCCCTGCCTGGCAAAGAGAATAGTTCATGGCCTGGCCGTGCTTCGCCTTTGAAATGTGGATCCAGCCCCTCCGCTAATCGCATGGGGGGGGAGGCGGAGGGAGTTAGACAATTAACAACAGCTCATGTTTCTCTGATTCTGTGTTTTGTTTGCAGGGCTGCTGCCGCCGGGTTGGTCCCAGGATATTACAGACAAGGTGGGTGAGCTCATCTCTCTCATTGGCCCAATAAAACAGATCACCTCACCCGCCTTGTCTCTGTAATTCTATAGAGCTGCACCCGAAGGATCCCAGACTCCAGCCCGACTACACACTGGGACCACTTCAGCCAGCACCAAATGGCGGGAGCAGGGTGCGGCTTCTTCTGGTAACAGCCCTTCTAGGACCTCAGCATGATTCACCCTGGGCTGCTTGAGGAACTGGCAGACGCAATCTCAGAACCATTCGCGGTTATCTTTGAAAACTCCTGGAGGACGGGGGAGGTCCCCGAGAACTGCAGAAGGGCAAATATAGGGCTTGTCTTTAAAAGGGAGACCAAAGTGGACTGAGAATTACAGACCGGTCAGCCTAACTGTGCCCCTGGAAAGAGACTGGAACAAATCAGTGAAGCATCAGTCTGTAAGCACCTGGAGGACAGTAGGGTTAGCAGGAATAGCCAGCACGGACTTGTCATGAACAAATCATGCCAAACCAACCGAATTTCCTTCTTTGACAGGGTTACTAGCCTGGTGGATGGGGGAAGCAGGAGACGTGACAGATCTTGATTTTAGTACGGCTTTGATACCGTCCCACCTGACATTCTCAAACGCCAACTAGGGAAACATGCTCCACATGGAGTTACTATCAGGTGGTGCACAGCAGGTTGGAAGCGCGTACTCACAGAGTCCTTATCAATGGTTCGCTGTCAGACTGGGAGGGTGTATCTAGTGGGGGCCCACAGGGGTTAGTCGTGGGTCTGGTACTAGTCAATATGTTCATCAATGACTTGGTGGTAGGGTGGAAAGCGTACTTATAAAAGGTGTACATGACACCACGCTGGGAGGGGCTGGGAGCACATTGGAGGGCAGGGTTAGAATTCAAAACAACTTGGACAAACTGGAAACCTGGTTTGAACTGAACAAAATGAAATTCACTAAAGACGAGGCAAAGTACTTCACCTGGGGAGGAAAACTCAAAGGCACAGCTACAGAATGGGGAAGAGCTGGCTAGGTGGTAGCACTGGTGAAAAGGACCTGGGGCTTACAGTGTGGTGGCGCTCAGCTATCCAGATTGCTGTGCCTCTTTCAGGAGTCTGGTTTGTCTTGTGTACCCCAGATTTCACCTCACGTAAAAATGACTCGCTTACAAAATCAGACATAAAAACACAACCATGGCACAGCAAACTATTATTGAAAAACGGCTGACTGTCTCATTTTACCAAGTAATTATAAACGAGATCAATAGGAATAAATATTGTGCTTGCATTTCAGTGTGTAGCACATTGAGCAGTATGGCTGAAATTGTAGTTTGTACTGTCTTTGCTAGTGCTTTTTATGTAGCCTGTTGTAAACTAGCTAAATAGCTGGATAAGTTGATGTAGCCACCCCACCTCGGAAGACCTTTGCGTACCCCAAGTACATCTACCTCTGGCTGAGAACCACTGTTATTGTGGATCACAAATTTCACATGAGACAACAATGTGATTGTGACAGAATGTACCCCTAGGTCCACACCCTCCACACTATTGTAATAATCCTTTTACCAAGTATGCCTTGTAAGGTATCATTTGAAAACTCAGAATTACTGGTCATTTTTGTCCTGATAAAATGTGTGTGGCTCCATTGTGTATGAAGTTATAAGATTCCACTGTGCGGTGTTCTTAACACACGTTCCAAGGGAGGGTAGCAAAAAGGCCTGTCTCCAACAAAGGAATGTGTGCTCTGCTTAATTTGCACTTAAGCAGCACACAGAATCATCAAGCAGGAAAGGAAAGAAAAGAGGTTCCTACAGATGAGGAAAAGCAGCAGAGAACATCTTTCCATACTGACTGTGTCTCCTGAATGTAGCTGGAAATGTTTTTGAAGGGGGGACTGACACTATAAAAAAGAGAGACAAACACCCCAAGACACTCCCCATCTTTCTGTCCATCGTTTTCCCAGCACCTGAAGTGACAAGACAAAGGAAGCATTCGTCGGATTCTGGGGAGATGGGGTCCTGACCTAAGAAGCTTGGTCAGTAGGACGGCTGAAAGCGTATGGGGAGAATCTTTGCTTCAATCTGATACAGTTTGTTAAATGAGCCGCCAGTTGCATTTTAACTTTATTTTCTTGTAACCATTTCTCACTTTTATGCCTCGTTCCTTGTACTCACTGAAATCTCTCTCTGTAGTGAACACATCGAATCCACTGCGTTTAAATTGCTGTGTCTGGGAAACTCCATCTGGGCTGGCAAGTTCTGTGCATATTATTTCTCTCAATGCAATAGCAGACTTTCAGACAACTTGCATTGTCCAGAAGACGGCTGGACAGCAGAGGACGTACATTTCTGGGGGAATCTAAGACTGGGAGAGTGCTGCGGTCACCTTGCAATATAACCACGGCTGTTATGAGCCAAGGAGAGGCTGGCTGGCTGGCTGCACACACACACAGACACAGCGGGCAGTGACCGACACACCGGAGACTGTTTGTTAGCAGTCCAGGCTGGACAATGCAGCAGCAGAGCAGTGTAAAAGCACCGCAAGTTAGATGGCCGGGGTGACACAGCTACTCCTTAGTCTGGGTTATACCCTGGGTGTGTCACAGTGATGCAGCTGCAAAAAAACCCTAACACTGTTCTACGCTGCATTAACTGGAGCGTTGTGTATCAGACAAGGGAGGTAATTGTCCCGCTCTCCTTGGCACTGGTGAGGCCTCAGCTGCGGTGCTGGGTCCAATTCTGGGTGCTGCACTTTAGGAGAGATGTAGACAAGTTGGAGTCCAGAGGAGAGCGACAAAAACGATGAAAGGTTTAGAAAACCTGCCCTGCGAGGAAAGGATGAAACACTGGGATGTTTAGTTTTGAGAACAGGAGACCGAGGAGGGACCTGATAACAGTCTTCAGTATGTCAGGGGCTGTTACAAAGAGGACCGGGATCAGTTATTCTCCATGGCCACTGATGGCAGGACAAGAAGAGATGGGTGTAATCTGCAGCCAGGCAGACTGAGGTTAGAGATTAGGGGAACTTTCTAACTCGCAGGGAAGTTAAGCTCTGGGACAGCTTCCAAGGGAGGTTGTGGGATCCCCGTCACTGGTGATTTTAAGAAGCGGTGGGACAAACCCTGTCAGGGGTGGTCTAGGTTTCCTTGGTCCTGCCTCAGTGCAGGGGGCTGGACTAGACGGCCTCTCGAGGTCCCTTCAAGCCTGACATTTCTAGGATGCGATGACAGAGAAGTCAGGGCTGGGCTGGGCTGTGGCTGCAGGGATCTCTCTGGGTAGTTACAGGTTCTTAGGAGTCAAGGCCAGAAGGGCCCATTCTGACCATCCAGTCTGACCGATTGCCTAGCCCAGGCCAGAAACCCACCCAGGGGTCCCTGCAGTGGGAGGAGGTCTTCTCCCTACTGTCGGTGACTGCTGCGCTCAGTAACTAGGGGTGGAATTAGAGCAAATCTTTAGAAATAGCCACGTTCAATGTAAACGCTCTGTTTGTCAGAGACTCCACCCCGTCCCTAGGGCGACGACTCCCCTGGGTAATGACCCTCACTGGTAAAAAGTTGCATCATAAATGGCCCCACACCCACAGCATCCTAGGGACTGGAGCAGCGATGGAGGCTGCAGCTCCGGCTCTTGGGGGGCGGCTCTGGGAGTCCCAGAAGAACAGACCCCAGCTCTCCCTGCCCACTGAGTTCTGTCCATCTGCCTAGGGTCCCGTACGGCACATCCCCACAGGGCCTGTGCTGGACCATTGCTCTGCTCTGGGACGGCAATTCCTTCCTTCCTACGGTATCTAAGGGCATGGAGCGTCCGGCAGTCAGTCCGGGCCCTGGGATCACGGTGATGCGGGTTGGGGGCTCACACTTACCCAGGCAGGTGGCAGTCCCACTCCAGCTGTTCTGGCTCCCCTGTCTGATACATCTGATCTCCGGCTGCGAGGGATCAAACTCCTCAGGGTAGCTCAGTGTCACCCACTCCCCGCTGCCATAATAGGACTTGTCTGGTTCGAAGCGCAGAGCGGGGTCCCCGCTGGGTTTCTGGTACTTTTCTGTTGGGAGAACAGTCAGGTTTGGGGCCATTAGAAAAAGGCGAGATTCCTGTCCCCAGAGCAGCCTGTGAGCTCCTTGGGGCAGGGACTGTGTGTCTGTCCGGCGTTCGTACAGTGCCTAGCGCCATGGGGCCCTGGTCCAGGGCTGGGATCCTAAGCGCTAGCGGTAATACAAATAAACAACAACAGGCCTTACCCATGAACCCACGCACTGATCCACACCCCTGTGTGCAGTGTACACCCCAACACCTCCCACAGACACAGCGGTACACACCCACACACGTTAGTACATAGCCCCCCGGGACGCTACAGACACCTGAGACATACCCAAATCCCTGCACACACAAGAACCCACACCCGACACCCTACACACAGCCCCATCCACACCCCATAACACTCAGACACCCCTCAATACACACAGACACACCAATACACCCCACAGACATCCCCTCCCACCCCTACAACACACAGCCGAATAACCCCTGTCCCATGCAGGCTGCAGGGCACCAGCTGCCCCACACACTCGCTGTCACTGTCATTTAACGCCCGTCAGAACACCTGAGCTGAGCACTCCAGACACAAACACATGCCCAGGAAGGAGCTGGGCCTCCTCGGAGGCTCTCAGGGTCTCTGGGTTTGGCCCCTGCCCCCAGCCCGTCCTGCAGCCCGTCGGTACAGAACTCACCTACACAGCGCACATTGCTCGTGTCCCACGTGGCCTGCCCAGCCCTCTCCGCACACTGCATGTGAAACGTGAGCACCTCGTACTGCTCCTGGCAACAGGTCACCTCAACTCCCTCGCCAACAGCGAACTCGGTCTGTGTGGAGACAGCAGCGACCGACGGGGGCCAGTCTCCTGCCATCGTCGTACAAACCCCTGGGAGGAAAGAAATATCCCGTCTCAGCAAATCCCTCCCACACCACGACAGCCTCCTCCCCTCCCAGCAGAGCTCTCCAGACTGGGCTCCTGCTGCTGAGATCAAGCCGCCCACCCCTTTAGCGTGCAGCGTGGCCAGCGACCCCGGCCTTCAGCCCTCCATGGTGCGGTGGCATGTGCCAGAAGACGTTGCCGGGTCTGGGTGGCTGCCCTGGGGCCAAGGGACTAGAGAGGCAGCGCTGGCTCAGCACAGGGAGCAGGGACGTGAAGGTAGCAGAGTGTGGTGCTGGGTCCGGACAGCAGCCCTCGGGTCTCGCTGCTGGAGCAATTCCTTTCCGAGAGGACTGGACACGCTCCAGGCTGACTGGACATCCCGAGAAAGTCAGGATCTTCCCAGTGTTAGGGGCTTTGTCCTGCACCCGCTCAAAGTTCTGCCGGGACGTCATTTGTCCTGATTTTCCGTGGGGCTGAAGGAGCCCAGCCCAAGGAGCCCAGCCCGAGCCCTGCTGCGCTGGGCAGGGCAGACGCACCCTCCAAGAAGTACGAGAACTGAGAGCTGTGTGAATGCAGTCACAGCCGGCCTGTGCGCACGTTCTGCTTTTCTCTATTTTATCTTCATACGCAACCGTCCCCTCTCCGCCCCCCCCCCCCCAAAAGTGTCCTGAGTTTTCACACTTGCTATCTTTCACACTCGCCATCTTGTCACATGGCTCCCTCTGGCGTCTACCAGAGCTACTCCGAGGGGGGCTAGGCTGCAGCGCCAGGTTCTCCTTCCACCAGGACCGAGTCTGCAGCTTCCTCAGAATGAGGAACTGAGCTCAGGCACCAAACCCAGATCCCTTGGTGCGGCTGTGATACGACCTGTGCCCAGGGTAGCCAACTGATAATGCCAAGGTCAGGGCAGGCTGCAAAAGGAGAGCAGATTCTCCTCACGTTGGTGGGTGACACTGAAGCCCGGCTTCCCAACCAGCCACGAACTGCTTCTGATTACCCCTCACTGGATATCAAGAAGCCAGTCCACAAATACACACAACCCCCTTTACTGCAGTTCAGCTCCAGGCTCCCAAATCAGCACCAGGTCCAGCAAAGAGACCAGTTACTAGAACTCTCTGCTCTTTGCTAAAAAGGTTCCCTCTGACCCCAAAGGGTCAGCCACAGCACCAGTTCAATATAAGCTTGGATCTTACCTAAAATACCACACTGCCAGCCAATCCTTTAGTATCTATTCTAAAGGTTTATTGTAAAAAGAAAGAAATAAACCATGAGAGAAATGTTAAAGGGTTAAAGTAAATCACAGATATACAAATGATTAAAAGTCCATATACTTCAGGTTTCTAGAAGAAATGTGGAGTTGCAGGCTTGTGTAGTTCTCTCTGGTTCACATCCAGTACCTGGATGGGTCTGAGTCCTTCGGTTCAGTTGCGAGATGAATTGTTCCAGAGATAGGTGTATGTCTGCAGACTGGACAGGAACAAAGACAAAGATGGATCCTGTGGTTTGATCTTATAAACCCCCTCCCCCGGCCATGCGGCCTGTGGACAGTCACAAGTCCCAAAATGGAGTCCATAGTCACATGGGCCAATCCTGGTGACTCCTCTGGTGTGCCTGGGGTCCATAGTCACATGGTACAGTCCTGATGCTTCATCAGGTAGGCTGCCTGCAATGGAGTCCAGAGTCACGTCAGCAGGTTATGGTGACTCAGTGGTGATGCTGGCTTCTCCCTCAGGGCCCCTTGCACCTGGGAATGCCTTAATGGGCGATTAAGCAGGCCATTGTTCTGCAGCCTTCCTATCTGGGGTGTTGCCCAGGCAGAGCAGTTTGAAATACAGACATCTAAAATACATCTGTAACTTCCATTTCAAATATCACATGAATACAAGTATTATTATCTTACTTAGCACATTACAACCTTCCTAACGGTACCTGACATGGCATATCCCACATGGATTATTATGATTCTGCCATACTGATGTCACCCAATATACTAAATGCCCCCCCATTCAAGCCAGCCTGCATGACACCCACAACGCGAGACTGGTGTACAAAGGAGTAATCAGAGCTCCTGAATACACCTCAGGGGCCCCCCTTTCCAGACATCATGACAGCGGCCATGCAGTGCCTCAGCAATTCCTCCCAGCACCTTTCCCCAGCCAGCTTTGCTGTGACTTGCGGCGCTCAGCGGGGGTGTCTTTTTCACACCCCTGAACAACGTAAGTAAGATCGACTTATGCGGTAGTGTAGCCCTGCCCTGTAGGGCCATGAAAGCACGGCCCAGAAGTATGACCTTGATGCACGTGGCAAGGGGGAGTCAGTGGAAGGATTCAAAGAGCAGCTGAAGTGATGAGTGAGATGATTTTGTCTGTGACATTTGGACAGAATGCAGCACGGTTTGCATTAGAGAGATCACAGACGTCAAGGCAGGAGTGGACCAGGGCAAGGGCTGCTGATGTGGCTGTGGGGACGGAGGAAGGGCTGACACTTGGATCGGAGCTGCTCAGACTAGCTGCTGTAGGAGAAGGAGAGGCTGGACTCAGAGATGTCCCTGGGGTTACAGACGTGGGTGACAAGGAAAATGGATGGGTTTGCAGGCTGCAGCGAAGGGGGTGAGCAGAGAGAGGAAATCCAATGAGGTGATCAGTTTTACCCTAACGATGGCAGAACACACAAGTGAGTAATGACTGTGCACATGCAGTCACACCAAGATTGGGTGTGAACCTCTGAATCCCAGCCTGGAGCGACTCCTTGAAAACGGCTGATTGACGCGTGGGCTGAATGATTTACTGGTTCCTTTCTCCTGCATTTCTCATGTCCCCGTGCCAGGAACTTAGCACCATTTTCTGACTAATTTGCTATTTCATTCCCATATCAGTTCTGTAGTTAAGGTCTGACCGTTTAATTTACTCACCATCTAGGGTGACCATTAGCAAGTGTGAAAACCTGGGACGGGGAGGTCGGTGGTTGTAGTGTAGTGTTACTAGATTTGCCTGTTACCTGCAGGTATACCCATTTATTAGGGTCACCTTCCTGCAAGGGGGTGTGATTCTAGGGGTGTGATTCTATTAATGTACTGCTTGTGTTACGTGCCTGTTCATATGGCTACAAGTTGCCTCCCAATGGAGCTACCCTGCATGACCTAAGGTTTTCAGGGCTGGGATCCTCCAGCCCCAGATTCAAATAAACCCCCCACAGATACACACACACATTCCAGATTAACCAAGTGCGTCTGAGCTGACCGGGCTATCAGCACTCTCAGCCAACCTCTTATGTGTCCCTGAACTCAGCAGGCTGGTGGCACAGCACTTTCAGTGGTACCCTTACATGCCCCTTTGCAACGCACCAGAATAGAGCGCACTTCTGAGCACAGAATCATAGAATCATAGAGTTGGAAGGGAGCTCAGAAGGTCATCTAGTCCAACCCCCTGCTGAAAGCAGGACTAACCTCAGCTATATCATCCCAGCCAGGGCTTTGTCAAGCCTCAGCTTAAAAACCTCTGAGGATGGAGATTCCACCACCTCCCTAGGTAACCCATTCCAGTGCTTCACCATCCTCCTAGTAAAAAACTTTTTCCTAATGTCCAACCTAGACCTCCCCCACTGCAACATGAGACCGTTGCTCCTTGTTCTGTCATCTGCCACCACTGAGAACAGCTTAGCCCCATCCTCCCTGGAACCCCCTTTCAGGTAGTTAAAGGCTGCTATCAAATCCCCCCTCATTCTTCTCTTCTGCAGACTAAACAAGCCCAGTTCCCTCAGCCTCTCCTCATAAGTCCTGTGCTCCAGCCACCTCATCATTTTTGTTGCCCTCCGCTGCACTCTCTCTAACTTGTCCACATCCTTTTTGTAGTGGGGGGCCCAAAACTGGACACAATATTCTAAATGCGGCCTCACCAATGCCGAGTAGAGGGGAATAATCACTTCCCGTGACCTGCTGGCAATGCCCCTCCTAATGCAGCCCAATATGCCATTAGCCTTCTTGACAACCAGGGCACACTGCTGACTCATATCCAGTTTCTTATCCACTGTTACCCCCAGGTCCTTTTCTGCAGAACTGCTGCCCAGCTCGTCGGTCCCCAGTCTGTAGCTGTGCATGGGATTCTTCCTTCCTAAGTGCAGGACTCTGCACTTTTCTTTGTTGAACCTCATTAGATTTCTTTTGGCCCAATCCTCCAGTTTGTTTAGGTCACTCTGTATCCTATCCCTACCTTCAAGTGTATCTGCCACTCCCCCCAGCTTAGTGTCGTCCGCAAACTTGCTGAGGGTGCAATCTACCCCATCCTCCAGATCATTAATAAAGATGTTGAACAAAACCGGCCCCAGGACCGACCCCTGGGGAACTCCGCTTGTGACCGGCTGCCAGCTAGACATGGAGCCATTGATCACTACTCGTTGAGCCCTATGCTCTAGCCAGTTCTCGATCCATTTTATAGTCCATTCATCCAACCCATACTTCTTTAATTTGCTGATAAGAATACTGTGAGAGACAGTATCAAAAGCTTTGCTAAAGTCAAGGTATATCACATCCACCGCCTTCCCTACATCCACAGAGCCAGTCAACTCATCATAGAAAGCAATCAGGTTGGTCAGGCATGACTTTCCCTTGGTGAATCCATGTTGATTGTTCCTGATCACCTTCCTCTCTTCCAAGTGCCTTAAAATGGATTCCTTAAGGACCTGCTCCATGATTTTTCCAGGGATTGAGGTGAGGCTGACCGGTCTGTAGTTCCCTGGATCCTCTTTCCTCCCTTTTTTGAAGATGGGCACTAGATTTGCCTTTTTCCAGTCCTCAGGGACGTCCCCCTGTTGCCACGAGCTTTCAAAGATAATAGCCAATGGCTCTGAAATCACCTCAGCCAACTCCCTCAGCACCCTCGGGTGCATTGCATCCGGCCCCTTGATAACTGTGTGTAGTAAGAAGTGAGAGCTTAAGGCCTGTAAAACAGGCTAAGGCCTAAATGGAAAAAGCTGAGTGAACAGAAGTATAAGGGGTCACTCAAGTTAACTGAAACTGGTACAGGAACGTGCTGATACTGTAAGACTGCCAAAATATTACTAAAACCTGTAGCAGGTATAGGAGGTACCAAGGTGCTAACTCTCTGAAATGACACTTTGATGGATAGAAAAGATACATGGAGTGGCGGTGCCCAAATCAGCCAATCAATGGAAGAAGGTGGTATTGGACTACGTCAGGAGGATGGCAACTACCTACGTGAAAGGGGGCAGAACGAAAGTGTATGTAACAGTGTATAAAAGAGGGTGTCAGAGGGAATACCGGTGTCCGGTCTAGGGGATAACGGAAAGTCCTGCCATTGGTCCGAGACCATTGTAACGCCGCCAATATGAAACTGACCCAGAGATACTCTGTAAGTCACTTCTCATTGTGCCGCACGCAATAAACCTGGCCTGGGCGCCTTCGTTGCTCAGCTAATCTGTGGTCGTATCGACTCATTCGATCGTGAGAGCCGTCTCAGTTTCCTGATCAGAGCTGGGACAGCATCTACACAGGGACACACGCACGCAGCCTACACTGATAAACATCGGTGACCAACACACCGAGTACAACACTGTGGAGCTGGGTGTGTGCAGGTGTGAGTTCATTACATCAAGAGCAGAGATCTCCCATCATGCAGTGCGTCCCTGCTTTGCCAATCCCAGAGTTCAGTGCAGTCCCTGCTTTGGAAGTTGCTTCTCCATTCGCTCTGCTAATTCTTCTTCCATCTTCGATGTAGATGAGACTTCTGTTCTCCATTCGATGTGCTAATTGAGGTGCCTCCTTTTCATATCTTTGCTGTAGGTGAGGCTAGGGGTTGTTGGGAGGGTTTTAGGTGTGTCTTCCTCTGCCTTTTCATATTGAGATGCCTTTGGTTTCTGGTTCAAGCAGGGGCTGGGGGGGGGGGCATTCAGGTGAGCCAGAGAGAGTCGGGGTTTTGCGCCCTGGTTCCCCAAGAGCACAGAGCTGCCAGATAACAGTAGGCTGCGGAAGATGTTGAGACACATTTCAGACAGTGATGCGGTGGGTCTGGTCAGGACCGGTTGAGTAGTAAATAGGTTGTGTAATCTGTTTTGTAATTTGTTATCTACTTGTGTTTTGTGCCAAGAAAAGCAGCAGTGCTAGCTAAGACAGTTGCTGTAAATAAGCCAATCCCTGCTATTCCCTAGAGTAAATACGCTATACTATATAAGAGCTTGAAATGCGAGCTACGCCAGAGACTGCACCATGAACTCACCTGGAGTGTCTGGCATTCCCCTGCAGTTGCTTCGCCGAGCCCTAGGGTCTCCCTCTGCTGTTTGGCGCGTAAGGTGTATTAAAGACAAGTGTACCTAACTGGTGGGGGTGTGTTTTTATTCCTTGTCTGGTATCCAGAACCCACCGGCAGCTGTGTCCTGCATAACAAAGGTGTGATCAGGGCTCCGGAACCACGCAGCCAGCCAGGACTCTAGTGCTCCGAGTCTGTCCCCACACACCAGCGCAGCCGCCTCCTGACTCTGGACTCGGAGGGTTCAGCCCCCCTGTTCCATCCGAACCCCTCTGTGGGCCCCCCTGGATGGGACCCTGGGGAGCCCTACACACCCCCGAGGGGCCAGGCACCCGCCTTGCAGCCAGACGCGATTCCCAGCCAGGGCGGGAGTCAGAGGGTTTATTAGTTCTCAGGTTAACACGCAGACAGACTTTGCTAGCAGATTAACTAGTAGTTACAGCAGCGACCAACTGGGGGGCTCGGAGCCCCACTCTCAGACTCTGCTCCCCTTGAGCCCTCATGGAGAACTCCCTCTCCTCCCAGTCACCAGATAGACCCCGCCCGGGCCCTCCACAGTCCTTGGTCTCTTTCCCAGGCAAGATGTTACACCCTGTCGTGGCTGGTTTGACCCAGGAGGGCAGAAATGGGGCTGCCCTGGTCTGTGCACGTGTGTCTGGGGAAGGCCCATCCACCCTCTGGTGGTGTCTGCAATGAGCACACACCGGGTCCCATCACAGACACACGTGAGTAACATACGGGATAAACATCCGGTCATCCTACACCATCACAAAACCCCAGGTCAATCGGGTGATGGACACAGCTTAAAAATGGTGCCTGTCCTGGCCCTTGGTAGGTCAAACCATTGTCTTAGCCTCTTTCTTAGCCCACAGCTTCTATCTTAGGCACCTTATAACACACTCAAAAGCACCCAACTCATCTGCTCTGTCACGGACTTTTCCCCTCTCATCTGCCCCTGCTACTGAAACACGTCCCACAGCTTCCTGTTGGTTTCTCTCAGGGCCACATTAACACCGCGCCTGTCACTGTCTGCTTGGCTGTCACACTGCTTCTCTTTGTCTGTCTGTCCTGTTCTCTCTCTTCCACCGCCCCGCCCCCCACCCGCCGCGCGCGCACACACACACACACGCACGCACGCACGCACACACACGCACACAGGCTGGAGACATGGGCCTTTGAGATGGAGGCCACTTAGCTGTTTCAGCTCCTGTTTGCGCAGTCGTGCCTGACCGCTAACAAGGTTAAACCACCCAGCCCATAACACTGGCATCTACAGAGACACAGACAGCCTGGCTGCTCACTGAGGTCATTGATTTAGGACACCCACGTCTCAGAGCCCAGAGCCACGAAGATCTTGGGTTAGGCACCGAATCTCACTCAGTGCCTGAGCCGTCAGGGAACATTTCTCTCCATGCCTGTGTCTCGCCTCTGGGCATGTGCACGGCTGCCTCCCTCCAGCTGCCTGGACGCCTGTCTTCTGCCTCAGCCCAGAGCGAGCCGTGAACCAGGGACGACAGGCATTTGGCCGCCTAAGTCATGTGGGGCCTGATCCGGTAGCTGTGCTCAGAGGTGCCTACCCCGGATCGGGTCCCCTTCAGAATCCGGCCAGAGGAGGAGGCAGCGGGTCCCCTTGTGACTCTTGCTGGGGCACCCAGGGCTGTGAGTCGCCTTGTTGCCACCTGCTTCTAACTCAGAGGAGTCATGCCAGTGCCAGCTGGGTGCCAGCTCCCTGCCCCCCCCAGCTCGTCAGCCCTCCAGCCCTCCCCGCTGGGCTGCACCAGCCCTGCCTTCGCCCGGCAGGTTGACAATAGATGCGCCCCAGCCCCTGAGGCCCTTCCAAGTGTCCCCCTCTGCGATCCAGCCCCGATCACTGGATCCCCTCAGAAATCCCAACTCTCCATTCCCAAAGGAGCACTTACCCCAGTTTTACCTTAGCCCCCCCCGCCCCTGTACCACACACAGCGCTTGAGTTCAATTACAGTAAAAGAAAAGGGGACGTATCTAAGAGAGAACAGAGATTCAAACAGAAACCAGCGTGAGAGATGGGAACAAACTGTTCCGTACACAACGCCAGGACAGGCCCAACATGTACGAACAATTCCCTTTGCTAGCTAACAACGCAGATTGTCACCCCAAAGTTCAGTTGTTTGCAGCATTTGCTGACCTCAAGGAGCCAGGACCCCTCTGTCATGAAGTCCCCTGCTTCCCAAGGCACAGAGCGTCTTTCCCCCGCTGTGATACACTGCACCAGACCTTTGTCTCTGTTCCCAGACAGGGCCCTCCCCTCACTGTCCTGTCGTCCTTGTCAGTGCCACATGGGTGTGATGTGTTGTGTATAGTTTACCTTTGATGGGTTTCCATTGACCTTTCTGGGTTGTTGCAGTGATGGACAATTGAGCCATACATTATATCATGGGCTAGTTGGGGAGGTGTGACAACTGCCCCCGGTTAAATGGACCAGCACAGAGACATGTGGTTCTCTGGTGACTCACGTTCACTCCAAGACCATAAAGGCGACATTCTCAACATAGTTACATTATCCTTTAAATCTCACCCACAGGCACATCTCATTATGACTGTGCGTATCGATACGCTACCAGCTCTCAAGAAAGACCTCAGATGCTGCCTTTATGGATAAACACCATGACCGTGAGGTGCAGTGAGTTTGTCAGGCCTGAGAGAGGAGTCTCTTGTAAAGAGCAGTGAGCCCTTTGCCACGGCACCAATGGGCCTCTGCAGCATACCGCCTTAGAACTTTCAGCCCAGTAGTTAGAGCACTGTCCTGAGATGCAGTAACCCCTGTTCAAATCCCTTCTCCCCTTCTGGCAGAGAGAGGGAACTGAACCAGGGTCTCCCACATCCCAGCACCGGTTATGGATCACAAGCAGAGCCAGATATCTCCCTGCAGCCCAGACCTAGGCCAAGTCTATGCTACACACTTTGGCTGACCCAAGTTACATCGGCATAAGGCTGCAGCAGTTCGTACATCGCTCGTGCGTGTGCATACTTGGCTCCTCGCATCGTTGCTCCGCGTACTCACCGGGAGTGCTTGTGTTGTTGGAGGCCTAGTGCAATTTGAGTTGCCTGACCACTGTTTTGAGGCCTAGCATAGCTTAAGCTGCTTGCTTGACTATTTCGGTCTCCGCAGCCTGACATCTTCCAGCTGGCAGAGACAAACAGGAATACAGAGTAATCTTGGAGATGTAGTGGCAATAGGTGTGTGAGCTAAATGATTTTCAGTATTAGATTTATCAAATGCATTTTTTTCCTATTCCATTGCACCCTGATTGTTGGTATAAATTTGCTTTTACCTATACAGACTGTCAATATACATTTACTTGTGTTCCCCAAGGGGTCCATTGTGCACCCATGATTTGCCATGCCCATGTTATTAAATTATAAAATAGGTGCACAGCACCAGTGAATGTTATTTCCTATCTGAATGACATTCTCATTTGAACTGTAACCCAAAAAGCCCAGCTGCTTTTGCTCAATGAAGCCCTAATTAAGCAAGCAGGCTTCCAAATTATTTTTTTTAAAAGCCCAGTTGTGTCAGCAAGAGGTCCAATACCTGAGTTCAGTATTAAAACATGAAAAAATCACCCCTGACCGTCAGAGAGTGGAGCTAATTTGTAAACTGCCAGCACCCACTGATTTCTCTGCATTGCAATCCTTTTTAGGACTCACAGAATGGCTCCGCACCACGTGAAGAATTTTGCCTTAAAGGCTCAACCACTGTTCTGGTTACTAAAGAAGGAAATACCCTAAAAGTGGGGCTCAGAACAGGATCAGGCCCTATTAGAATTGAAGCAAGCAGCAACCTCTGCCCCTGCACTAGCATCCCCAGATAACACTAAACCATTTGTGTTGCAGCTAGCTCACTCCCCCGCAAAAAATAGGAGCTATTCTAAACCAGAAGGGGCTCTCTGGTCAAAAGCCAGTGGCATTTGCCTCCCGAATATTGGAAGAGCCAGAAACCACATTTACCCCTTATAAGAAGTGTTAGCATTGGTATGGGCCTCGGGGCACTGGCAATACCTTACTGGTTCTGCCCCAATTATTTTGCGAATGGCCCTCACCCCACTTAATATTAAAAATCAATACTAATTTAACACAATGCATGCTAGCACGCTCAGATATCATAGCCCTGCTTGCACACATTCAAAAACAATTAAAACCCATACATTTAATAATCAAACATAACAAAACTAAAGTAATCAAAGTCTTAAATGTTGCGAAAGGTGCCACAAAGCACAATTAGTAAAAAACCCTGGAAAAACCCTACTGGAATGGTCCCCCACTGCCACTGAGACCTTAAATCTAGCACTGCATCCCATTTTGCTTGTGTGTGTGTTGCTCACAGTGTCTATAATGGCTGCAGTGAGACTCTTTTGATGGGCTAAAAGGTCCTAAAGCAACTGAAGAAACTAAAAATCCCTGCACAGGAGTAATGCAATGCTCTACTACATACCCTACAACATACCCTGCCGGCAAGAAAACCTAATTGCTAGGACGCCATCTGGGTGCCTTGAGTCACAGTCAAAGGTGCGTGTCAAGAGTCATGGTGGCAATCTATTAAGTTATGGCGGCCACCAAGGAGGGCATTGTTGGAAGCCCAGTGCAATTTGAGTTCCCTGACCACGGTTTTGAGGCCCACCGTAGCGTAAGCTGCTTGCTGGCTGAGACGAAGAGGAATACTGTGTAACCCAGTATCCCACGGCACATCTTAAACCCAAATACATAACAATACATAACAGCTGCACACAGATAATGGTAATGGGAAAAACAAGCTATTCTTAAATGTCTGGAAGTACATTTTTCCACTGCCAAGGGGCATATTTCTCACCCTCCTATCACCAAATATTATTTCAACAACCACAATCATCATCATAAAAATAAAACATAATCAAAATAAAAACCCAATATAAATCATAACTATATAATAATTAATAAATAAATAATAAAATAAACAACATATATATATATAAAATCACCACAAACAAAAAATTGCACTCCATCAACACCTAATTTCACAAAAAATACTGCCAATCCAACCAAAAAATCCACCAACTCCCTAGCAAAGCCCCTTTCCTGTATATCGCTTTCTAAGTAGGTGCTTAGCTCTCCACATTTAATAAATAGAATATAGTATTAATTGTAAGCTCTATATTTAACTACTGTATTTATAAAAAACCTTGCACATTAAACCTTATTAATCTGCAGATCAAACATACCGTGTCTCACTAATATCCACACTAATCACTACGCATCCAGTATCAACAGTGTCATCTCACAGTGCAGAGCACCATGCGTAGGTATCCCAGTGTGCAACTTCCCACTGTCCAGCACACTGCTTCTTGGGAAGTTTTGGCAATGCATGGTTGGGCAGAAAGAAGTTGCACAAGGGTGAAGCAACTTTCTCCATCCCATAATGTCATCCACACCACATCATTTTTGTTCCTTTTTAAAAATCCTGTGAACCCACATGCCGTGATTGGAATAACCGAGTCTTGGTGGAGGTAACTCACACGACTGGAGCACTGTCATGGATAGGTATAAACTGTTCACGAAGGACAGGCAGGGGCGAAAGGGGGGAGGAGTTGCACTGTAAGTAAGAGAGCACTATGACTGCTCAGAGCTCCAGTACGAAACGAGAAAAGCCTGTTCAGAGTGTCTGGGTTAAGTTTAGAGGCTAGAGCAACAAGGGTGATGTCGTGGTGGGTATCTGTTATAGACACCAGACCAGGAGAATGAGGTAGACGAGGCTTTCTTCAGACAACTCACGAAGTTTCCAGTTCACAGGACCTGATTCTCATGGGGACTTCAATCACCCTGACATCTGCTGGGAGAGCAACACAGCACAGCACAGACAATCCAGGTGGTTTTTGGAGATTGTTGCAGACAACTTCCTGCTACAAGTGCTTGAGGAACCTATTAGCAAACAGTTGTGACCTGCTGCTCACAGACAGGGAAGAATTGGTAGGGGAAGTAGAAGTGGGTGGCAACCTAGGCAGCAGTGACCATGAGATGGTCGAGTTCAGGATCCTGACAAAAGGAAGAAAGGAGAACAGCAGGATACGGACCCTGGACTTCAGAAAAGCAGACTTTGACTCTCTCAGGGAGCTGATGGGCAGGATCCGCTTGGAGACTAATATGAGGGGGAAAGGAGTCCAGGAGAGCTGGCTGTATTTTAAAGAAACCTTATTGAGGGCACAGGAACAAACCATCCCGATGTGCAGAAAGAATAGCAAATAAGGCAGGCGACCAGCTTGGCTCAACAAAGAAATCTTCACTGAGCTTCAACACAAAAAGGAAGCTTACAAGAAGTGGAAGCTTGGACAGATGCCTTGGGCGCGGTATAAAAACACTGCTCAAGCATGCAGGAATGAAATCAGGAAGGCCAAAGCACAATTGTAGTTGCAGTTAGGAAGGGACGTGAAGGGGAACAAGAAGGGTTTCTGCAGGCATGTTAGTAACAAGAAGCAGCTCAGGGAAAGTGTGGGCCCCTTACAGAATGGGGGAGGCAACCTAGTGACAGAGGATGTGGAGAAGGCTGAGGTGCTGGATGCTTTATTTGCCTCTGTCTTCACAGAGAAGGTCAGTTCCCAGACTACTGCACTGGGAGGCACAGAATGGGAAGGAGGCGAACATCCCGCAGTGTTGAAAGAACAGGTCCAGGACTATTTAGAAAGGCTGGACATACACAAGCCCATGGGGCCAGATGCAATGCACCCGAGGGTGCTGGGGGAGTTGGCTGATGTGATTGCAGAGCCATTGGCCATTATCTATGAAAACTCATGTCAAATGTGGGAGGTCCCCAATGATTGGAAAAAGGCAAATCTAGTGCCCATCTTCTAAAAAGGGAGGAAAGAGGATCCAGGGAACTACAGACCGGTCAGCCCCACCTCAGTCCCCGGAAAAATCATGGAGCAGGTCCTCAAGGAATCCATTTTAAGGCACTTTGAAGAGAGGAAGGTGATCAGGAACAGTCAACATGGATTCATCAAGGGCAGGTCATGTTTGACCAACCTGATTGCTTTCTATGATGAGGTGACTGGCTCTGTGGATGTGAGGAAAGCGGTGGACGTGATATACCTTGACTTTAGCAAAGCTTTTGATACGGTCTCTCACAGTATTCTTATCAGCAAGTGAAAGAAGTATGGGTTGGATGAATGGACTATAAAATGGATCGAGAACTGGCTACTTCATTGGGCTCAACAGGTAATAATCAACGGCTTGATGACTAGCTGGCAGCTGGTCACAAATGGAGTGCCCAGGAGTCAGTGTGGGACCAGTTTTGTTCAACATCTTCACTGATGATCTGGAGGATGGGGTAGATTGCACCCTCAGCAAGTTTGCAGATGAGACTAAGCTGGGGGTGTGTGGTAGATATGCTGGAGGGCAGGGATAGGATACAGAGTGACCTAGACAAATTAGACAATTGGGAGAAAAGAAAACTGATGAGGTTCAACAAGGACAAGTGCAGAACCTTCACGTAGGACAGACGAATCCCATGCACAGCTACACACTGGGGACCGACGAGCTAGGCAGCAGTTTTGCAGAAAAGGACCTGGTGGTAACAGTGGATAAGAAGCTGGGTATGAGTCAGCAGTGTGCCCTGGTTGCCAAGAAGGCTAATAGCATATTGGGCTGCATTAGTAGCAGCA
>NW_027131192.1:0-2189 GCF_026122565.2 Emydura macquarii macquarii | reverse complement strand
ACAGCTCATCTATAATGACCTTGGATAGTCCATCCATCTCCTTCCTCTTGCCTAAATGTCCTTTTCTAATTTTTCTCTCTCTCACCTGCCTCTTTGTCCTCCTTTAGTAACACTACCCTAAACCCCAGACTCCCTGAGACTGACGTGGCCAAATCGGTTTTCCAACTCGGGCACCCTACTTAGTGTAGCAATGGTGTGGTCAGAGCATAGTTGTCAAAGATAAGAATAGCCCATTGTCCTTCAGTCTGATGTGTACCTGCTGCACGTCCTGTTCTACACGATGGATACACAGAGAAAGAGGCTTCCCATGATACAGTAATTTCATAATAAGAACTTCAAAATATCAACTAGAATTCACAAGTCGTACAGACAGAATTCCCAAGTCATTAAACCCCATGAATCCGGCTTCTGTACATTCGAGACACGAATTCCATCCATCAGGCTTGTATTCACCCTCCCATTCCTCAGGTTTCTCAGCACCTGGTGCCAACCCTCCACATCATCTGAATGAAGCTTGTGACACTGCCAAGTAGTTTGGGCACAAATTCTAGATTATGCTTAGAGAAAGAGTCTCAGGTGAGGGGAGATGGAAGGTTTTTATAATACTGAAAAAATGTTCAGACTGTGCTTTTCTTCACTTCCGTTAAATTAAAAGAAGGAAACTGAAAGTAAATGCCTCAACCAGGGAAAATCTTGAAAAGCAGAAAGTGATGAAAGAAAAACTTTCTCCTACAGAATATTTAAACTCAGAGACATGGATCGAAAACACAGAATTCTGCGAAAGACTTTGAACAAGTATCAGTTACTCAAGTTCTGCGCAAAGACGGGGAATCTAAGACAACATCATGATCACCAGGTGTTTGCTGCTCTTTTGCCTCGTGCTGCTCTTCTCCAGTGAAATCTCATGTCTCGATTGTAACAGGCTTCATGTTCTACAAAAGAAAATGAACAGCGAGAGTTTAGAGCATCTGGAGAAAATGGGTGGAAACTTTCCCTTCCAATGTCTCAATGAAAGGACGGGTTTCAAGCCCAGAGACATTCTCAAGATCCGACCGTCCCAGCAAGAGAATGCCAAGGTAACCCATCCAGCAGATCCTCCAAGAGCTCTTCCATATCTTTAACAACAATGTCACCCAAGCTGCCTGGGATGAGACTTCCATAAAGGGTTTCCAAAATGGACTTCACAGGCAGATTGAGATGTTGGTTCCTTCTCCACATAGAGACAGACAAAGGTACTTATTCTGCTTCGCTTTGTTCAGTTTACCCCTAAATTCAACAGCTTTAGTAAACAAAAATTGTAACAGGACTATAACCGCAATAAGGCTCAGGATTTGTGATTTGATATCTGAGTAGAAAAACACTGAGCATATTTGAAATTTGAAACTCTGCAAATTTTAACCATTTTTTTCATTCCAGCGCGTGATGCTTCAAATAATGATGTAATGAAAACAACTGAATGAAACTGCACCTCCGCTGGAGTCCTTCGTCTCTAATTTGATTCTACCACCAGTACCTTTCAAGTTTCTTATCAGTCCGTCTTGCATTAAGCAAGGGAATGACCCTACTTCAGAACTCCAAACGCACGTTTTACTTACTACTTGGTATTAACTGTACTGATATGCTCACTTGAGAAAAAATAAAACAAAGCATATTGCTCCAAACAAGCCAGGCACAATGCAGTATATGAGCAGAAGTAGAAAAGCCTTCTGATTTCTTAATCATCATGTACGTTACGTGTTCACTCAGAATTTGCCATGGGCTGCTCTTCTCCACTGACATCTCATCTCTCAACAGTAACAGGCTTCGCTTCAGCATGACAACTGTGAAACAGGACAACTTCCAAACAAAACGGAAGGAAAATATTCCTGCAAGTCAGATTGAAGACTTCATGTGGCCTCAAAATGTTCTCAAGCCCAAAGAAACTCAGAAAGAGACTGTCAAAATGGCCAACCAGGAGATCCTCCAACAGATTTCCTACAGCTCATGCCAAATTCCGTCTCAAACTGTCTGGATTGACAATCCCATTCAAAAATCCAAAAATGGCTCCATAAGAAAATGGAGCTTCTGGAGCTCTGTTACACTGCAAAGATAAAAAAGAAACAAGAAGAGCCCTATTTCAAGGACCTTTATAATCAGCTTGACTGGAATTTGAAACGATTGTGACTACAGAGTCCATTCCTGCACTGTGA
>NW_027131191.1:0-2137 GCF_026122565.2 Emydura macquarii macquarii | reverse complement strand
GCTTCAGTTATAGATGAGTTGATCCAGAGGTAGATAGGTGGCTGAAGGCTGAACAGGATTGAAGACAAAATGGATCCCAGGAGCCTGCCTTTTATGTCCTCTGGCCCTTGCCATGCTGCTTGTGAAATTTCACAGGAACGAAAATGGAGTCCAGAGTCACATGAGCAAGTCCTGGTGACTCATCAGGTATATCCCTGACTTTTCCCCCTGGGCCCCTTGCACCTGTCAATGTCTTAATGGGCCATTAAGCAGGCTATTATTCTGCAGCCATCCTGTCTGGGGCATTACCCAGACAGCACAATTTGAAATACAGATATAGCAACCATATCCATAACTTCCATTACACATATAACACATGAGCATAAACATCATCATCTTACTTAGCACATTACAGCCTTTCTAACCGTACCTGACATGGCACATCTCACATGAATTACTATGATTTTGACATACTGATGTTAAACAATATAATAAATGTCCCTCCCCCAATCCAGCCAGCGTGACAGATGCTCTAAGCTGATGGGAGAGAGTTCTCCCTTTGGCTTAATAACTCCTGCCTTGGTGAGGTGCTAAGTATGTCAGCAGGAGAAGCTCTCCCATAAACATAGCGCTTTCCACATCGGTGCTGAGATGTGTGAATTGATCACTTTGGCAAGGCAGCTCAGTCTGCTGAATAGGCAGGCAGAGTAGTTGTGTTTATGCAAATATAGTCTGATCCTGAAGTCTTTTGCCCCCAGAGCATCACTGGATGTGTGTGTGGGGGTGGGGAGGAGCTCATTCTCATTCAGACCCAGCTTACACAAAATGAAAATGTGACTTTCGGCAGCAATCTGTCTGGATTGTTATATTCCACAGGGGTCTCAGAAAGGGGGGGGTTGATGTTGCCAGTGACTTTCATGACCATCCCCTCCCAGTCAATCCCCAGTTAGAGAGGGAGGGAGACTTGCTCAGTTGTTAGAGCAGGAGCCCAAGATCCAAAAGGGAAGTCCTGGATTGGTGGAAAAAGTGGACCAATGAGCAAGGCTTGCTTAGAGCCAATCAAAATGGGGAATTCTGACCAATCAGGAAGAATGGAATTTTCCTGCCTAACTGAACAATCAGTTCCCAACCAGGTCCTCCTGAGGGCAATATAAGATGAGGTTTCCTTCAGAGATGATAGTTTGCCTGATTAATAAAGAGAAAAATCTTGTGAGAAGGTTGTTTTGCTATAGTGTCTTGAGGCAGAAGGTGGAAGATGCTCCTTAAGACTGAAAGACAATGTTTTATTTTGAATGAGCAAGCAACTAGGTTAATGCTGCTAAAAGAGCTGACATCTGAAGAGAAATGATTTTGTGCCTTTTTTGCTGTTGAAAATCTGATATTTGAGGCTAAATCAGAAAGCACCTAGCGTGCCACTGAATTAGCACACATCTAGGATGCTGCTAAAACAGTTGATGCATGTGGCTGAATCATTAAGTGAGTAGTGTACTGTTGAAAGAGCTGACAAATCACTCAGTGACTCTTGCACCCCTGAAAGAGCTCAGGAATCACTAGGTGTCTATCATGCCACTGAAAGAACTGACATTTGAGGCTGATTCACTGTGTCTAGCACTGCCAAATGTGCTGATATCAATAAGTGTCTAGTGAGCTGCTCAAAGACTTGATGCCTGAAGGTCAATAACTTAATTCTGAGTGTGCTGCTGAAAGATCTGAAGAATCATTAAGCATCTAGCACGCTGCTGGAAGAGCCGAGGAATCATTTAGTGTCTAGCGTGACGCTGGAAGATCTGACGAATCACTATGCACCTAGTGTGCTGCTGAAAGAGCTGAGGCATGACTTAGTGCCTAGTGTGCCGCTGGAAGAGCTGATGAATCATTTAGCACCTAGCACAGCACTGAAAGCTGAAGAATCACTTAAGTGCCAAGGCTTAAGCCAAAGCTGAAAGAGCTGATGAATCATTAAGAGCCTAGTGCGCCATTGAAAGAACTATGGAATCACTTATCGCCTAGCGTGCTGCTGAAAGAGCTGATGAATCACTAAGGGCCTAGGGCAATTAATGGCTATAAACTGACCATGAACAAGTTTAGACTTGAAATTAGACTAGGTCTGAAGCCATCAGAGAAGTGAAGGTCTAGAACAGCCTCCCAAGGGGAGCAG
>NW_027131190.1:0-2143 GCF_026122565.2 Emydura macquarii macquarii | reverse complement strand
TCACTTTGACACATAAATAGGTAAATGAGCGTGTAAATGGCTAATTTACATGTGTAACTGTGGTAACTGCATGTGCACACATGCATACTTTACATGGAAAGTGAGTCTCTATCTTTGAGAAATTTTTCCATAACTTTACACTTGGGTTTTGTGTTTAATCTCCCCTGTTCATTACACGTAGAACAAAAAGAAAGAAAATGCCAGTGCTATGCTACATGCAGCTGTGAAACTGAAAAGCCTTCAGCTTTCTGTGTACCGGGGGTAACATTTTCAAAATTGCCTAAGTGAGTTAGGATCCTACATCCCTTTTCAAAGGTGACTTAGGTACTTGGGCTCAAATCTTCACGGTATTAAGGCACTTAACTCCCATTGAAATCAAGTATAGTCATAACTTTACCCTAATAGTCTGTTACTTTTGAAAAGAGGACTGAGGCTACTGAGTCACCGAGGATCATATTTTAAAGATATTTTGGTGCCTGGCTCCCATTTAAACAAACAACTTTAAAAATCTAACACTTTTGCCATTTTTTCACCATATCTTTAATAAAATTTAAGAACACTTTTGCATACAGAGTTAAGTAGCTATTTTGTAGAGGGTCGTGGCAGCTAATAACCAAAGAGATGTGTGCAGTCATACACACACACAGCACTCTCCCAGAGACATTCTTTTTGTTCTCTCTTCGTGTTGTTTTCCTTAATCAAAAATACCCTGAAGGTGTTTGTGTTGCTTTAGCGTGTGGAAATATACAGATGCAGGCAGTGAAGGTGGGAGGGTAAAGCACAAGGAAGAGCTCAGAAGAAGTGAGGAAGCCAAGAAAAAGTATCCTAACTAGAAACAAAGGAGTTAAAGAACATAATGGAAATATAGAGTTTGCAGGTTAATGAAGAAGGATCAATATCCCAAATATACATTCATAGGCCTGGACAGTGACATCACGTAAATACCATCAATATATTCCAAAAACAAACTTCTAGCTGGAAAAGGAAATAAATGGAATAGGAATAAAGAAGTAATCTAAAACCAAGATAAAGACAAAAAAACTGGAGGAAGGAGGCAGGGAGAGAAAACCTGTTGCCTTTTTGTACAGTGGTATTGCAATCAAAAGAGTAATATTTAATGTGATGGTTTTCTTCTTTCTAAAGCAAATATGAAGAATGTGCCTTTGGTTTACTAAGTTTTCCATTTTTATTTTCATTGTTCCAATAAAAAAATATGACTGATGTGGTCAGTTTATATTTTCATGCTATTTTTAACTGAAGCTCAGTTTGAATTGAAGCTATACCTTTGAATTGAAAATTAAATTAAAACTCACCACCATCAAAAAACCCTCACTCTGGCTTTGACTTCACTAGGATAAAGGGCATGTTTTTAACATCCTGTTAGCTAAACTGTGTTAAAACCCCAGTGTAGACAGGGCAATTTGTATTTCAACATATGTTAGCTGGTAGCGGTTGACCCTAGGGGGCAGCCCAGGCTTTATCTTGACTGTTTTCACTCATTTTAAAGGCACACCCCCTTGTCTAGATGCACTAGGAGGATAAAAAGGCAAGGAGAAAGTGAGCAGACAGCCTGCATCTCTGGTGATAGTGGAGGGCAGGGCACACAGGGTTTGAACCCCACCTCTGTCCACTGCCTTTATTGGTAGGTCCTTCTCCTGGGCTGCCCCCCTGGTGTTGTCCTCCCCTGCTGCCTGCACCCATGAGAAGTGCCTTATATGCCACCTCCTGTGCTGGACCACTCTTCCCCAAGTTTGATGGATCGGAACTCTTCCAGGGCCAAAGTGCTCCATGGGGTTGGTGTCCACCATCTGAGGACACAGTCAGATGGGGACCCTGAGATCAGATGTGGCGACCCACTACATTTAAGAATGTTAGTCAGCAGAGGAAAAGACGCTAACGAGGATTCCATGAGTAACGATGGGTGAACATGGCAGAGTCCAGTGAGGAATCCCTGTCCCGAGATGGGGCATGGTAAGTGTGGCGTAGAGAAGACTCTCTCCCCAGTGCCATTTCTGGGGGCCCAGATCTTTCTGATAGGGGCACAAACTGTGGGTAGTGTGAGACAGGTAGCGGCTCCCAGTGTGCGAGAATCAGGTCTTCTTGGAGTTGGGTTGCTTGGGAATGCAGCCAAAGTAGATAAATA
>NW_027131189.1:0-21516 GCF_026122565.2 Emydura macquarii macquarii | reverse complement strand
ATTGGCAGCGAAGCATGGTGCTAGCACCCTGGCTCAATGGTTACAGGTAGGACTTTCAGTAGGACTTTCTGCTGCCCCTAGGCTGGACCAAGGTGCCCCTCCTGTGATTTCTCTTCCATATGCTGATACAAACAAGTTGCATATTACACCCTGACGTAGTTAGTTACCAACCCTGCACCTTGTGCCTGCTGGTTCGAACGAAACATTTTCATCCATCACCCTGTCCTGTTCTCCCACCCTTGTTTTACTTGGGTCCGGTGTGTTTCTGTCCCATCTCCCAGGATTGTGTTTATGCCATAACTCTACGGTGGGGTGTACCCGTACTAGCCTTCTCGAATGTGTTTACATGAAAACCTGCTGCTTTTTAGGACTGCCTGCGTTTTAGCAATGCCAGCCGTATTTTTGCCAAGTTCACGTACTGGACAGCCAACTCGTAAGCAGGTGTTTGCTTTATGGCAGGGCCTGACTTTTGCTCATAGCCTGGTTTTTGCTGACTTTGGTTCAAGCCTGAGGCCTTCAGCCAGGCCTCGTGCTCCAGGTTCTCTTTTTCTACTACACCTGGATTCAGCCAGGATTGGCCTAGAAGCAAATCGCTCTATTTATCCAGCCTGCTGAGCCCTGATTGGCCTCCATCTACTCCTGGCCCTTCTAGGCACTGGAGGACCAACCCTTGCTGGTTCTGCCTGTGGTTAATCATGGTGACATCTCCAGGCACATGCTGGAGCTCTGACCTTGCATCATTTCCCTTCCACAGGGCACCTTCAGGGGGCAAGGTGTGCTAAGGTGGTGGGGCCTTAGGCAGGAGGCAGCGAACACCTGGTACCTCCCATTACAATAAGTTTCTAGCCCTTCTGCTTGCCCAGAAAAGCTTAAAGACGTGGCACATAATAGCTCAGCTGTCAAGTACAAAACCCTCCACCTTTATTATTTTTCAAAGGAATCATTAAGTTTTACGCAATCTGAGTCTGTAGGGCCTGCCCCGTGATCTGGGAATGCCTGTGGTTGCAATGCTGCCATCCAGTTACTGGATACTGTGGAATCAAAGAATTACTCATAGAATTGATTATAGAAGGCCTGGCCTGAAACTGGGTAGCCTGAACTGTGATGGAAACCCTCAGGTTAAATCGTTGACAGGATGCCCCAAACTGACACTGAGATAAAGATGCTAAAATCCCACAGGATGTCTCAGGACCACCATTTAAATGCAAACTCCTTTTGTGAACTCTAGCCCTTTTGAAGTCTGTGAACAGACAACTCCTATTCTGATAAGTATTGGTATGTGCCCCCCTGTCTACCCAGCCCCATAGGAACATACTCCATACAAATTAGCATCTGAACATGTATTGTGTAGCCACCCATCTTCAGGTGATAGCCAGGGTACCTGATAACCACATTGTATAATCAAGTGACTCTTTGGTTTTTTCAGTGAAAACATCTGGCGTACCCCACTGTGCATATAATTGTCTTTCCTGTTAAGTATAAACTGTTAATCAAATTCCACAATACGATCAACATCTAAATGAACCTAAGCAACCCCTATATAAGTCTTTTGTATCTGGTAGCCAGGTGAAGTACATTTGCCCAGCATCCAGACGTGCTGCTTGACTTCCCTATAGCCACCTGGGTTTTCCCTATGGCTGTAGTATTCCCCATAGCTATGGTTATGTGATTTTGTGTGTCACAATTAAAGCTGTACCCGATCCAACTCTAAAATGTAGCAGTCTGATTCTTTTCCATGACAATACGTTAGAGGTTTTTAAGATGCGGCTTGACAAAGCCCTGGCTGGGATGATTTAGCTGAGGTTAGTGCTGCTTTGAGCAGGGCGTTGGACTAGATACCTCCTGAGGTTCCTTCCCACTCCAATATTCTATGACACATGCAGACAAGCATTTTCAAACTAAACATGTTCTTTGTTCAGCCAATAATTAGAGACATCAAAAAGCAGAGAGCATGGCGGGTTCTTAAATATCCAGTGTCAGACCTTTGCATACAGATTTTGTTTAAAACTTAGTCACAGAGCAAAGCTTTTAAAGGAGTCTTCGATCTTCAAAGCCACTTTCCAAACCCCAGTTTGTTCCCATAAATCTGTGATTTAGGCCAGCTGTACAGTGGAAACTTTTGCCAGAATAGCAGTGTTTCTTAGGGGTGTGATTTTCTGTGATATTTCTATACTGGCAAAAGCCAGAGTGTAGAGGCAGTTATACCACCATCCCAGTGCTTTTGCTGGTAAAGCTTGTTTCTCTTGAGGAAGCAGCATAAACTCTGCTGGCAGGACATCTCTGCTAGAAGGGTTAGCTCCTCTAGCTAGGCTGCTGTAGCTACACTGACAAAGCTGTTTTGACCTGACTGGAGTCACACACTAGAAAGCAAAGGGGGTAAAGCACATTTCCTGATCTTGTTTACATTCAAAATTAAACGTGTCCCAACTGGAGCCTGTAGGATTGTTGAATCTGAATGTGCACCAAGCCAAGGTACATTCCCAGGAAGGGGAGTTGTACAGCTGATCATTAAACAGATTTGGTAGATTGCCCCATCCCTGCTAACTGCCTTATCTCCTCATAAGACCTTGAGCTGAACAAACACATCGGCAGCTAGACTGAAAACAAGCAAGCTGCGCCCAGCTCCCTACCTTATTCTGCAGTGTGCAAAGACCAATTCTCTGCTGGGATCCACCCCCAGGCATTGCAAAGGGATGAGAAAGCAGCTGTACCAAGCCCAGGTGCCCCTGCCACCCAAGGGTGCGGTGCGGTGCGGTGCTGGGATAGCCGACCCTCAGAGAACAACTTGGCTCAATTCTGTTTAGGGCTTTGCAGCTGCCCCTCAGCCTCACTAATAAGCTGGCAACAGGAGGGCTAATTAGTGAGCTCAGCTGGGTGGAATGGAGGCTTAATGAAACACTGGGAGCCCAGCTGTGGTGGGTTAGTGGGTGGAGCACTACTTAAATAGAGGGGGGGGAAGTGTTGTACTGAAGGATCTTCACAGAGCAGAGCAGAGCAGAGCAGATTCCTAGGGAAACCCTGAGCTTGTCCCCCCGGAGAAGGGAAGAGAGGCCCAGCAGGGATGGGAGAGCAGTGGGGGTGGTATTTGGGCTCCCAGTGGGAAAAGCTGGGGAGTCAGTGCTGTGACAAGTGTGAGGAGAATGGAAAGATGCCTGGGAAGGACCGTGTGTGTGTGTGTGTGTGCGCGCGTGTGTGTGCGCATGCACGCCAGCCAGCCAGCCAGCTGGCCGGGACCCTGAATATCCTGGTGGGGAACTGAACTGTGACCTGAGACTTGGCCAAAGGGCTGAGCCATAGAAAACCCAGAGCGGCTGTCAGGAGAGGACACTGGCTGGGCTGGGCTGGGCTGGGCCGGGCCCCTGTGGCCATGGAGGTGGCTGCTGGGGGGATGAGGGGTAAAGCCTCCTGCAAGGCCACATCCAGAGGCGAGGCAGCAGCTGTGCAGACCCTGACTGGGTGGGGGGGGCATGGTAGCTGCACGGCAGCAATCTCCAAGAGGGCGGCAGCTCCTTGGGGACCCAGCGGGGCTGGTGTAGAACCAACCCCAGGATCAGGCCCTGCCCTCAGCCCTGTTGCAATCTCTGGCTTTTGAGGCCCTGTACAGAAGTTCTGGCAGCTGGGAGCTTAGCGCTGCACCTTGCAATGCTGTTGTGAGGGGAAGTGTGAACTGATTTCTATCTAAGTCAAGCCTCTTCTGAGAAGTGAAACCTAGTGGCTTGGCCCTGTTACAAGGAAACAAAACTTCAAAATAGTTCTAGGCTTTTAGCCAGGCAATGAAGTCTCTGAGCAGGTGTTGCAGGCTGGTGGGTGCCATTGACAGCTGCTCTGTAACGGGCTAGTAAATGATCCCTGGATGTCCCAGGCAGGGGCTGTTTGTGTTGCAGGGGGTGTAAGCTGCCTATTGCCCCTCTGGGCTCTGACTGGCACAGCTGATCACCCCCGCACTGCACCATCCAGTAACCGTTTGTCAGCTCGTTATAAATGCTCGACCGCGGAGAGGTGCCTGCGGTGGGACCTTCCCCTGGGGTGTGGTGATGAAGACGCAGCACCCCGTGCGATGGTTGTGTGTCTCCAGGGGTGGAGTTTGGGGGAGGGCATTGCACTTTTCCCCCCCCCCCCCAACTTATGATGATTTGTTTAGGACTTACCTTTTAGTGGGGCCTGCCGCTGACTCGGGTGGGCCTGGTAAAAAATCAAGCACTTCTGGCTTCTGTTTACATGACGAAACAGAAAGTTCAGGAAAGCAAACAGCTGAGAAATTAAGCTGCCTGCTGCAGCTTATATATCGGCTCCAAACATGTATATCTAACCGCCCTAGCCCTTACTCCCCCAAATTAAGCAGTCAAACTCCGCCTATGTCTCCCAGGCACTAACTATGGACTATCGTGACTCCACGGAGGTTGGTGGGGACGCTGAGATCAGAATCCAGCTCCCACTCCTCTGAGGGCAGGTTCTCAGGGGTCACTGAGACCAGAATCCAGCCCATAATCCTCCAGAAGCCATCCGGTCCTCCAGGCTGGGTGATTTCTGCTCCGTATGTTGCTTTGCGGTCACATATTTGAAGTGGGGGGCACCAACTTTTGATTCTTGCAGGGGTGCAATGGTGGGAGTGGGGGGGTCAGTGTGTGTGAAGGTCGTGGGCCTGTCATGTGCCCCCAGCTTTGGATGAACAAGTAATGGCGGAAGTGCAACTGACAGCAATTCAATCTCAGAACTTGCCTTCTGCAGTTGGGGAATTATCTGTTTTCCACTTCCCTATTGCAAACCAAACACAGCTGCCTCATTGTCCTTCCTGCCAGTCTTCTCTATGCAGCTGCCCTGGTCCTGTTCCCCTTTGCTGGACTGTTAACAGGATTTGAAAGGGTGGCCCAGGTTGGTTGGCTGTAGCTGGCCTTGCCCGTGCAGTGAAGGTAAGAGTTACCCTGGGGGTGCACCCTGCTGGTAGGAACTGCCCTCTCCCTGCCCCACCCGGCTCCTAGAGCTGCTCTAGGGACAGGCCCACTCCAGTGAATGGAAAGGCTCCCCTGACACTTCTGTTGCATTTAGCAGCAGCCGCTCCTCTCTGTCACACTGCGGGGCCTAGAGTCAGGCACCCAACAAAGCAGCTGGGTTTTCACAGGGGCTCATGCCCCACAAGCGCTCAGGGTAGCCCAGGTTGTGCTCATGACTCTGCTACAGCCCTGGGATTATTAACACACCTGCCCTTCAGCTCAGCAGTGCAATGAGGTGCACTCAGAACAAACCCCTGGCTGCGTTAAGAGGAGGATTGAACCTGGCACTTTCAGAACAAAAAGCAGCTGTCTCGCCTGCTTGAGCCACAGGCCCACATCTGCAGGGCAGGCAGCAAGCAGCAAACTCCTGTCTGGTGTCTCCGCTAGAGGAGGGCAAAGCCGCGCTGCATCAGCCTGGGTTAGGCAGCGGGTCTGACAATCAGACCACTCTCATTTATGGGCTGAGGGAGCTGACCTGCTTTCGGTGCTTGGGTTTGAAAGCTGCTGGTCTCCGCTGCTGAAAGCTGTCAGCCCAGCAAGCTCCAGCATCTCCGCCGCTGAGACCTGCTAAAGTGGTGATGTTTGCACCAGCGGTTCTAATCCCAGCCAATGCTGCTATAAGCGACACTCTGGAGGCGTGCGTCGGGGTGTTTCCACTTCTTTGTGTGTGATGCTTCCCTCTGGCCTGTTCCCTTTTCACATAAAAAGAAGATGCAAAATCTTGAGCTTTTTTTTTCTAATTGTACGGGGGCTCGTTACACCTTATAAATAATAGCAAATATTTGCATGGGAAAATCCCCTTCCTAGGAGAAGCTGAGGGTGGGTGTCAAAATAAAGCCCACAGTTAAGGTTAAGATTTCATCAAGGTTATTTTTAGTAAAAGTCCTGGACAGGTCACGGGCTGCCGTGAATTTTTGTGCATTGCCCATGACCTGTCTCTGCCTTTTACTAAAAATAACAGGACAGCAGCTGGGAGCGGAGGAGGGGGTGCAGCGGCCAGCCTGCTCCTGGCTCCGGAGACATTAGCCGTCAGCTGCCATGGGTGGTTGTAACCCCAGAGCTCTGAGGTCCGGCCACTGCCCACAGCTCAGAACCGGGGGGTCTCTGCCACCATCAGCGACTCAAAGCCAGGGTCTCGCCGCCCATTTTGGAAAAGAGCAGCAGGGATCCCTGCAGCCTGCGGTGGCTGAGAGCTGGGGGGTCCCTGTCTCGGCTGAGAGCTGCTGCCCCCGTTCTCCTCCCTCCCCCGAGCTCCGGGACTGTTGCTGCTGGTGGTGTCTGAGAGCTTCGGTCCCTGCAGCCCCCAGCAGCTGAGAGCTTCTGCCCTGGGGAATCCGTGACCAAACCTTGTCCTTGGTCAGTGGGCGGCTGGATACAACTTTTACTAGAGGGTCACACGCTTTGTAGCTTGCGCTGGCTGAACTCAGTGCATCCACCTGCGGCTCCTGGCATCCTTGGCCCTGGGGACAAACCTCCCCCCCCATCACCCCCACCCATTGCAGGGACAGGTGGGACTAGCTCAGCTTGTGTAACTTTTTCCTTCGCTGAAGGAGATCCGTCATTCAGGGGGTCACCCTTAAACTCCACTGGGATGCTGGACAGAGCTGATCAGGGGGTGTTGTTGGCTGGGAGGTTTTAATCGCTGCCATCGACCAGCTCTTTGATCTACAGCCCGTTACAGAGCTGGTGAGAGGTGACGTGAGCACTAACCAGGTGCCAGGGGATCTGAGTGTGCCCCATTTCTCTCCCCCGCCTCCCCCCAAACTTTACCAAAATCAACAGGATTCTGCCTGCGGGTGCCTAGAACGTTTCCTGAAACGCCGGAATCGATCGGACACGGTGGTCAAAAGTTATCGCGTTCCCGCCAGGCAGAGAAGCCAAGAAATGCCGTCGAGTTGAACGCAGGGCGTTGATTCACTCAGCCACCCAGGGCGTCACAGCCGGCACCGTGCGGCGCTGCAGAGAGTGAATTAACCTTCCCAAGCTAATGGGGCCGGTTTCCCGGCTGTGAACATTGGATCCATGGGGCCAGGTCTCCAGCTGGTGAAGGGTGGTGTTGCCCCATGGGAGTCAAGGGGCTGACACCAGTTTACACCAGCTAAAGTTCTGACCCTTGGTGGTTTCGTCACCTGTTTGGTATCTCTGAAGTGATAGGCAGGGTCTCTCCTTCCCTGCAGACCTGACCTCATGATGCTGTTAACAATGGTCATTTGTAAAATACGTTTCCTCGTTAGCTCTTTGACAGCTGGGAATTTTAGTGGCAACACCCAGTCCCTGCCCTTCTCCCGCACTCGCAAACCCCCTCCCCCGCCGTCCCAGCTGCCCTCTTCCCACCCGCCAAAACCCTCCATTTCCCCCCCAGCCCCCAACAGCTTCTCCAATGCAGTGATGGGCCGTCCACTCAAACAGTCCAGACACCTCAGCACCGATGTCTCCTCCCTGGGCAAGAACCTGTCGTTGTCGAGCCTACTGCATGTGTGAGAGATCAAAGAGCTGGGCTGTTCTGTCTGGCTGTGCACAGTCCCTGGGAATCATTCTTCATCAGACACAGTGTGAACAGTTACACACACGCCCCAACCACCTCGCTACACCTAAAGCATCAGGCAAATAAAAAGATAATTTGTATGCCAGCCACAGATCCGAACCCTACTGGTCCAGACCCCCCCCAGACACACAGCAAGAGACAGTCACTGCCCCCGCTGAGCTCAGGGCCCAGGTGTGCTGCATGGGGCACACAGAGCGAGACACAGGCCCTGCACCTGACAACTCACAAGCTACCTCGCTGAAGGTGGGGTCATTATCCCCATTTTACAGAGGAGAAGCTACACCCACCCCCACACCGAGAAATGAAGGGACTTGCCGTAGGGGGTGTGGCTTATCCAGGAACAGAACTATAAATCCCAGCCTGGTGCTCTAACCACTAGTCTGCCCTTCCCCACACAGCAGCTCAGCAATCGTCAGCTCAGGCTAATTCCACAGCCCAGCCACCACAATTAAACAGCCCAGCCCCCCAAATCTCATGCCGCGGCTGGGTCCCTCCACCCATAGGGGCTGCTGCTGCAACTGACTCTTGGGAGTGATCCTGCTAACTGAGTTATGAGAGTGGGTGGGAGACGTGGATGCTAGTGGGTAGAGTAGGGAAGGCTGGGTTTTATCCCAGCTCTAGGCAAAGGGGGGGGGCAGGGTCTAGTGGGTGACAGCAGCGAGTCTGGGAGTCCCATATTGAGAGCTCAATTCCTAGCTCTGTAACTGACTAGTCCAATTCCACTCTCTGTGCCTCAGTTTCCTCACCTGCGGAATGGGGATGATGAATCTGACTGAGCGTTGGGCTGTGCATGAAGATCCTCACAGGACGGGCGTTATATTAAAGGGCAAAAGATTATTCATGAGCATTTCATTGCTGAAGGAAGGGCCCGTTTCCAGTATTAAAGGGCCATCGATGCCCCGCTCAGAGCAGGACAGCATCTCGCTGGCAAATCCACTGAAATACAGAGCTACAGCTCTCTGAACCAATCTGATTCCCCTTCACCGACCCACAGCGGTTCCCTTCAGCCTGGCCTAGCCACGGGAACGTGCGGACAAAGCAGAGGGTCCCTGTCAGCGCGGGTGGGTCGATCACACTCAGTCGCTGGTGGCTCTTCCCTGCTCTAACAGGATCCGTGCCCAGCCTCTCCTCCAGCTCTGCCCTGGGGGGCTGCCCCCTCGCCACCGCTCTCAGGGGCCTGACCGGGGTCTGTAACGGCCTCTCCCTGCCCAGATCCCAGGGATCTGCTCCATCCTCATCCTCCTGCTGTGCTAGATGCTGCCCAACCCCCTCTCCTGCTCTGTGTCTCCTCCCCACAGGGCTGTTCAGATGCTGCCCCCTCCCGGTCCCCTCCTGCCTCCCTGGCTGCTCTGTTCTCCCCTCCGCCCCTGCCCCACGTGCCAGGCGATCCCCAGGGCTCTGGCCCAGCCCCTTTGCTTCAGCCTGGCCCCAGGGCTCCAGCCACCACCTCTGCACTGGGGGATGCACAAATCTCTCCCTGCCCCACGGCCCTGCCTGCTCCCGCCCAGCCCCCTCTCAGCCGGGCTCCCCATCACCCCTCCTGGGTCCCAGCATCGTCTGACACTGAGCCCGGCTCCTGCTGGGATCCCGACCTTCCCCCAAACCTCCCCCGGCCCCTTCCGCCTGCAGAGGGCAGGGAAAGTGTTTGACTCAAGGAATCACTCACCGGGTGAGATCCAGCCGGGAGCCGTCCAGCCAGGCCCAGGCCTTCTGCGGGGAGGGGACGGACAGTCTGACCCAGAACTTCTTTGACCCTTGGGTCAGGTCCTTCAGGAACTTCTGCAGTGAGCGTGCGACAGGCAGCTGGTGAGTGTAACTCTCTGGTCTTGCACATCCAAGTCTGCATCTACGTCAGCCCCAGAACTACAGGCTGTCGTGTCCGTCTGGCAATCCCCATGCACAGCTGTCTGTCCATCCCTCCCTTCACATACCTCGCTCGCTCACACCCAGCCCCTGCGTCCAGCTGAGCTGCGTTTGGCACACACTGAGTGGGGAGGCTCACGATGGCTTAAAGCCTCCACCCCCTTATCCCAGGGCTAGTGCTGTAGGCTGGGTGTGTCGAAGCTGCCTAAGGGATTTTGACACCCTGTTATTAACAGTTAATGGGAATGGAGTGTCCAAACACCCTAGGCAGCTGTGAAAATCCAAGCCCCAAAACGTATCTGAATGAGCCCCTTGGCCTCTGTTCCCAGGGCCCATCCCTGCAGAGGCAGCTCCAGCGGGATGTTATCACCCCTTTACCAGCTCCTCCCGGTCCCAGATCACCAGCAGCTGAGAGCCCCTCGCTGAGCAGTCGGCGCGGCTCTCGTTCCACATTTTATTTTCTCTGGAGACCCAGTAGCACTTGTCCCCGTGCAGCCGCCAGTCCGCGGGGCAGAGTTTGCACCCAGAGCCCCTGGAGAGAGAGAAGCATCACTAATGCTCTGAGCGCCCCGGGCCTCAGTCCCAGCCACCCCCTTCCTGCGGCTGGGGCAGGGGATGGGGGTAAAATGGGTTTAAATCCCCTTTGTGCTGCCTGAAATCTGGGGCTGTGCAGGCCCCTGCCTGGCTCCTGGTGTCAGTTAGAGCAGCCTCGGGGCTGCTCTGTCTTATCCATTGCTGCCTTGTCTGCCCTGGGAAGCAGAGAATACCCACAGTGCACTGCACTCTAGCCACACCCCCAATCTGCTCCCTACACAGGGGGCTTGGAGAAGGGCGAGTGCAGGGCTCTTATCACAGCTTCACATCATCTAGGGTGCTAGATTATTTCAAAACCCGTCTGTGGGGTCCCCACTTGCGAGTACCTGGCACGGCCACTAGATGTCGCTGCCCCACATGGTCTCGGCCCAGCCCCACGCCCAGCCCCAGCCCAGGCAGCTGCAGTGACAGACGGGCACCGAGCGGGGCTGGGGGGGGGATGTAGGGGTAGGTGGGTGCAGCCAGCAGGGGGCGGCGTGTCCCTGCCCTGCACCAGCCCCCTGGCCTGGGACGGCAGCTGGGTTTCCACGGGCAGTGCCCAGGGTGGAGGGCGGCTCAGAGACACAGGAGCCGGGGTTACCTGCTGGGCCGGGCCGGGCCGGGCCGGGTGGCACAGACTTTGTGTCAGCTGGGCTTGGAAACGCTCCAGCCGGGCGCTGCATTCTGCTGTGCAGGTGTCTCCGCTCCCAGGGGGTGTCGATGTGTCTCCGCTCCCAGCTCCGTGGCTCTCGGGGGCTGCCGGGGTCTGTCCCTTCTCGGACACCAGCTTGGAAACTGCAAAGCAGCGTCAGTTTGAGTGAGAGCGACCCGTCGATGTTACGGGGATTGCTGGATAAAAGCACCAGCAGAGAATCGTGCAGAGACACCGGGCCTGGCCCGAAGCCCGTTCAGCCTCCTCTCCTCTGACTCCAATGGGCTTCGGGGCAGCTCCACAGGGGCACATTCTAAACAAATATCTAGCATTGAAAGTCACTGGGAATCAGGTGCCTAAATCCCTTGGGCCCCTTTGCAAACCCAGCCAGTGTTGCCACCCATTCTCAGCATCAAACACCCCCCGAACTGGCTGCATCGGGGTTGCCCAACTGGATCAGACCTGGGGCCCATCTAACCCGGTATCCCATCTCCAAGGGCAGACAGCCCCAGCTGCTTCCGAGGAACTAGCAAGTCCCAGACTAGAACCCTTCCTGCCCAGCTGTTAGCAGTTGATTGATGTGCCGAAGCAGGAGAGTTTATAGCCCCTTCCAAAGCTCTTGGTTGCTTTCTAACCCTCTGTTTCTTCTTGTTCCCTGTTTAAGTGTCCTGATCCTACGCTGAGCCCTGCTAAACTCATGGCCCGAAGGAGAGCTAGTGGCAGAGAGTTCCACAGGCTAATTGGGTCTCGTGTGAATGAGCATCAGTTTCAAATTTGCTGCCTCTCAATGGTCCTGGCTGTCCCTCTCCCACTGTAGCGTCCACTCTGCAGACGGATGCACCTGGATGGATAAAGATATGGCCTTTGCCGACTCACCGCACACCGCCAGCAATACCACAGCCAGTGCCAGGATGATATTCCCAACCCCTAGCACGACCTGAGGCCAGCGAGGCCACTGATGGGAACCTGTAATGAAACACAAGCAGAGCCGGGCTGGATTCAGGCCTATCATCTCTAAATCCTGGCCTCAGGCCCCAGCTCCTGGAGTCAGGTGATTGTACCAGTATCCAAGCTTTTATTTAAAAGAGCAAGACCGTTTTTGTGAGCCATGCCCAGGGGCTGTAGATTCCTTGTTCTAGTGTATAAGTGAGATAGAGGTAGAGAGACATTTTCCCTTTACTGTTATGACAATGGTGTAGCACTGTTTAGTGGGGCATGAGTGGACTCCATCGTGTCAGTTTCTTGAAGGAAGCTCTTTCCTGAAACTTGTACTATGGGACCTAAAATTATCTGGATGAATTCTCTGTGCGTGAGTGAGGAATGTATGTGCAGGGCATGAAAAGACACCAACCTAAACTGCTCTGCCACCAGAAAGGGGAGTGTAGACACCGACTGCCCCATCCTAACCCTGCAGGCTGAAGAATACCTACCAACGACCCTAATGTGCAAATAAAGGACCCTAAAGTACAGAAGGCTCCACCCTGGGAACAAGGAAAGCACAGAACTAAGAGAACAGTCATGCCTGCAATTAGCTGGTGATTAACAGCTACACTGAACCCAGAGGCAGCAGGACAGAGCCAGGCCCATAGACTGACATGGGAGCAGCAAGTATCAAAGATGGGTGAAAACATGGAAACTTTGAGTCTCATTCTGCAATTGTCACCTTGGAGCATCGGATTCACGTCTGACAGAGGCCTGGCTCCTTCCTTATGCCCAAACTTGCTGGCCACGAGGCTGGCTTGAACAACACATAAAAGGACTGGTAATTATATCACACCAGCGTGCAGAACTTTAGGAATGTGTGTGTGAATGTGACGGCTTTTTGCTATTCTTACATGTACAATAAACGGGGCCTGTTGCCTTGTCGCCCTGAATAAGATCCTGCTAGTCTTTTCTGTTACAAGTATAACAGTTTTTAGCCCTCATGGCTGGGGAAAATGTGATCCGCGTGTTACTGACGCAGCGACGCTGCCTGGGTCTGCAGAGAGCCTGAAACAATTGCTCTGAGAGCAGGGCTCTGCTGCATGAATCCCAAGCCCCATTGCTCTGCAGTTCCTGCACACCTCACTTGGTTTCTATTACCAGATATGGGCAGGAAATGAGATCTAGAAGGTTGGAGCAGGAGGGATGGAAGTCAGGACTCCTGGGTTCTAGCCCCAACTCTCGGAAGCGAGTGAGGGTTAATAGTGTAGAGCAGGGAGCCAGGACTCCTGGGTTCAATTCCCAGCTCTTGAAAAGGAGTGGGGTCTAGGTAGTATGTCCTCATCAAAGGCTTGTCCCTGTTCCATGCCTCAGTTTCCCCTATTTGACCCACCTTTTTGGCTTCCAGATGGGAGTGTTCTCTCTCTCACGTGATCGGAGGCTGCAGGACCCCCCATGCTGTTTACCTCTGTCTATGGCACTAATCCACCCCGTAACATAATTTGCCCGTTGGGATGCCAGCCCCTGCTCTGACCCAGCTTCCGGGATATGGAGACCACAGGGAGGACGAGGGGGCTGAAATCCCTACCTTGGGTCCCGGCTGGGGATGGATGATCCGAGCCGCCCTTCTTGGTCCGCAGGTTCAGTGCCGTGTAGCCCTCCTCGTCCTCCATCGTCCCTGAGTGAGAGGAGGTGGAAATGGCACGGCCAGGAGCTGTGGGGGTGGAGGTGAGGGGCTGGGCTGTGATATCACACAGGAAGTTCAGAGCCGTTTTGTTCATGGGGTGATGGTCAGAGGCTCTGGCCAGAATTTCCCCTCTCTACTGTAGCGGAGGTTGGCGCTGTCACGAAAGCTCTCACCCAGCAGCGGATGCCCCCACAAGAGGGATCGGCTGCCCTGATGCCTGAGTGAGGGACACAGTGTAAAAAAATCTGAGCTCTCTAGACAGGGTCAGATTCGGGTTTAGTGGGGTTTAGTGGTTAGAGCAGGCAGGCTGGGCTCCAAGATGCATGGGTTTTATCCAGGGTTGGGGGGGCTAGAGCAGGGGGGCTGGGAGCCACTCTGAGCTGTTTCTTGTCCAGTAACACCCAACTCCATGCAACCCCCCGCCCTCTCCCGGACCCTTCCTGGGGCAGGAATGCCAGCCCTGACCCTGCTGCTGGGACACGCACCCCATGGATAAGGAGAGCAGGGGAGGGGAGGGGGGTTTCAGTCACTACCTTTGTTCCCAGCTGGGGAAGGGCCACCCAGGCTGCCTCTCTGGGGCCACGCGTCCGGACCCGTGTCACCCTCCTCGTCCTGTATGGAGAGCAGCAATGGCACTACCAGGGGAGCGGGTGTGGGGCCGAGCCACCCTCCTGCTGGAGCAGAAGCACACACGCCTCTGAGAGGGGCCGGGGTGTGAGACTTGCAGTGGACATGAGATCAGAAGGCGGATCCTGTAATAATGGTGAGACTGAGCTTTGGATTCACCAGAGAGTGTTTGTTTATTACTGTTTCTTTCAGTGTATAGAAGATCCAAGCCAAGCTGCCGGGGTTTTACCATAGTTAAAATACAACACATAGAAATTGCTCAGGCAGGACCATGCCCAGCCTGTGATAATCACCCTGTGATAACAGTAGAAATAGCTCCATTGAAGAACAACTCCAGCCACACACCTGCAACCGACCCTTTGCTCACCGGCCGCCAGCCCTGCTCCCACTCGCAGGAGACAAACGAGTCTGGCAGCGTTCATGCCTGGAAGGCTAGAAACCCGAGCGCTGGAAATCAAGTCAGGGGGCAAGCAGCAGGATCAAGAGCCGCTCACAAAGCGCTGTCTGCCGCTACCTGTCCCCCATTGAAACGGAAGTGACTGTGCTGAAGTCCCTCCGCTGACCACAGGTACATAGTTTTAATTCAGCCGAAAAGATGAGACTCACATGGTTTTATCCTGTGTCTTTAACCCAGTGGGACCCCCCCCACCCAGTATAATTCAGAAATAACGAATCAGTTTGGTATTATCATCAATATATTTACCCACAAGAAGAGCTTCAGGCTCACAACTTCCAATTCCCCTGATCCTTGTGTCAGTGGCTCTCAACCAGAGGTACACGCACCCTTGAGGGTACGCAGAGTCTGCCAGGGGGTACATCAGCTCATCTAGATGTTTGCCTAGTTTTACAGCAAGGCTCCATAAAAAGCACCAGCCAAGTCAGCCCAGACTAAAATTTCATACAGACAATGACTTGTTTATGCTGCTCTATAGACCATACATGGAAATGGAAGTACAATATTTATATTCCAATTGGTTTATTTTATCATTATATGGTAAAAATGAGGAAATAAGCAGCTGGCTCAGTAACAGTGGCTGTGACACTTTTGTAGTTTTATGCCTGATTTTGTCAGCAAGTAGTTTTAAGTGAGGTGTAACTTGGGGGGTACCCAAGACAAATCAGACTCCTGAAAGTCATCTGGAAAAGTTCAGAGCCATTGATTTATGGTTGTGCGGGATTTATAAGTCAACACAGAGGTTACTAGGTCTTGCAGTTCATGGTGTAAGTTTTTCACACTGCTAGATACAAATTCTTCCTTGCTGTAACTCTGCTGACTTTAGCGGGATGACGATAGCGATGGATGGAGCCCTATGGTTTGTACAAGAATTAAGATTTTTTGGAAAAGTTCTTTATTTCCTTATTCAGTTGAAATGTCAGCCTTCACTGTCACCAGCAGAGGGCTGTATTGCTTGTTCCGTTTTTGTCCCTTGCACATTATATACTTGTCTGTCAAACGCTGTGCCTGTAAATAACATGGTCTCACCCACATCCAAAGACATCACCTTTCACCAAGTAGGTGGGACGTGTTTTATCCAGTAATAATGTCAGGGCTGCAGGAGATGCAGGTAACGCAATGAGCTGTGCGTACACTTGCGCTGTTGAACAGAGCTGATTTTCTGTTCTGGCTGACGACTCGAGATAATCGGCCTGTTCTCTTGCTGTGGCATTGCTACTGCAGACTCTCAAAGTGAAACCTGAGGGAAAAGTCTCAGGGTGAAAAAAATCTGCCCCCAGTGAATTGAATGGGAGTTTTGCCATTTAATTCAGTAGAGGCCAGATTTTACACTCAGTGTTTGACCTCTTACATTAGAAAGGGTTGGTGGGTGGGGAGGGGGAGAATTTGAAAGGCCTCTGCCCTATATCATCAGGGCCAATCTCCAATTGAGGTGTTAGGAAGAAACGTCGTGGCAACAACTGAGTCTCCCTATATGTCTCTGTCCCCCTATAGCAATGCAGATCTAGCACCCAGTGGGTGGCTCTTTAAGGGGGGGGGGTCAGGGCCAGTTTTACCTGTGACTCATCAGCTGCGTCTCAGCTGAGACTGATCAGGTGACTCGTGATGGTAGCCAGGGGCTCAGCTGCAGAGGAGGAAGCTAAACAGCTAAAAAGCAGCAGTTTGGACCCTAGGGAGCCGGCTGGGAATGCTGGGGCCAGGCTCACACCAGCACGTGGGCTGTCCTTGTGGGGTAGATGATCTCATGCAGGCTGCTGACACCAGGCTAGGCAGTAATGAAGGAGAGGAGGAGGAGAAAGCTGCTCCCAGGGCAGGAACAAGACAAGGGTGGCGGTGCCGGAGCGAGCAGAAGAAACGGCAGAAAAGCAGGAAAGACTCAAGTGTTCCATTGCAATGGCTGGTCCAGGCTGTGCTGACAGGGGATATAAACCTCCTGAAAGGGGCAGAGTGAAGTGGGGGAGATGGGGAAAGAGCTAGAAAGCTCCAAGGAGGAGATCATCTCTTACCTGCATGTCCGAGCCAGGAACTAGTGGGAGAAACTATTAAAATGCCAGGAAAACTGACAGTGAGCTGCCAACTGCCTGAGTAGCTGATGGAGAGCAGAGGACTTGTCTAGGGGGTGTTGACTGACAAGACTAAAGACGAAGTGAAGCAAGGTGGGTGGGAGAAGGTGTTATATTTTAAGCAGCCAATTAGCAAGAGGGGAAAACCAGTTGTGTGAGGTGCATTTAAGGGAGAAAACTGTCTAGACAGGCTAACAAGAGGATACCATATTTTTTGGGGCAAAACCATATCCCCCACTCTCAGCGTTGTGCTAGAGATGCAAATATATGTAAAGGGAAAATTAGATGCAGTAAATGTGGAGGGGAACATGCCTGCACCAATGGTGTGGAAGGGACAGAATTAAAGGGCAGCGACTGTGGAGGTGAGCAGAGCGAGTGCAGCATGTAGAGGGGCAGAGCAGCCAGGCAAGCAAGAGGGATCCAAAAAACCCTGTTACAAATAACCTGTTGTGTGTGGAAATGACTAGGAAGCGTCTAAGATCAAAAGGGGAAGAGAAAAGGAAACACAGTAAGAGAGAGAGAGAGAGGAACCCACAACAGACTAAATCAAAGGATACAATGAGTGATACGTAGGAGAAGGGAAAATAGGAAAAGCCATATTATGAATGGACAGAAGTTTATAACTTTTATGATTGAAGTAAGAAACTACAAATCACAGGTGGAGGGAGGGAAAAACCAGAAAATGAAAACACTAGGTAAAGCGGCAGGAAATGTCCCTGTGTGTTAGCAACTTATCCGTAGAACAATTACATGCGTTTTAAGTGAAGGAAATACAGGGGGATAAATAGAACACTACTAACTAGTTACTTTTGGGATGAGTCTCACAGCAGATGGACAGGAACTAAAGAAATATATCCTGGATAAGGCCACTAACCCGGATATCGTTTGCATACAAGAAACATGGTTAATAGGAAAACTAGATTTCAGAATCCCAGGGTCTGGCATTTCCAGGCAAGACAGAGGTAGGGAGGGGAGGGGGAGTTTGTACATTCCTTAAGGAAAACCTCCGTTGTCTTGAAAACTTAGGTGAAGACAGTAAATGTGCAGTAAAATGCTACTAAGATTTCAATGCAAAATAAATCTCCATCTTTCAGACTATGTGACATACAACACCTGTGGAAAACTGGAAATGAAGGATTTGACGGAGATGAAGATGCAAGAGGCCCGTATATTATTAACTGAACGTAAAAGAGACCTGAACAGCTCTAAAAGAGTGTGGGGGAAATGAAGAAATTCTAAGAACAGTGAATGTCTGGAAGAGTTCATGATGCAAATAACTCAGTAATACCGACTGATGATACACCCGCTAGTGTAATGAAGCCAGTGGAAATCTCTCCTGTCTCCACCTGGGAATTGTCAACTATCAGAGCAAGCAAATGCTGCTGGGAAGCTGACAAAGAGGAGGGCAGGGGAAGTGATCACTTCCTGTGCTTAACCTTTGGGCAAGTCACAGGTTATATGAACAAAGGAACTAAGAAAAGAATGACCTAAAATGTTGATGAAACCCCATTGTCTAGGCGCTGAAGGGGAGAAAAACTTTGCAGTTGACACATTTTGATCATCTCTAGTTAACACCCCTCTTATGATATTGAAATGGTAAATTGTTTAGGGTAGGAACTGTCTGTTAACTTCATGTATGCACAACACCCAGCACAATGGGGCCATAATCCTGGCTGAGACACCAACGGAGACAAGAACACAGGAACTGCCAGACTGGATCAGCCCAGGGGCCCATCTGCCCTGGTATCCCATCTCCACCAACGGCTGGCACCAGCCCCTCCACAGGAAGGCATTGCTAACATTGCACAAGGAAGACATGAAATAATCTGCCCACTGGGAAAGGTTCTTCCTGCCTCCCATCAGTTAGAGGATGGGGCTCATGCCCCGAAGTAGGAGGGTTAGATCCCTGCCCGAACTCTTGGACATTTTAACATTCACTGTTATATCTCCGAACACACTTTGTGGCTTCCCCAGGCCTTCAAATACTTGTGGCTTAGCTTTCTGAGTGGCCAGTAGGACGCCGAATGGCACCGTCCAGCCAAGCCCGAGGGATGGCGGTGAGAGGCCTGGGCCGTGGGGCTGTTTTCTGGCTGGGATGTCCCTGCGCTGGAGTGGAACAGCTGGCACCGTTAGCCGTCTGACCTAGCAGGGACTCGGGCTGAGCTTTTCCAAAGTGATCAGTGATTTGAGGGGTCCAGTTTGCAACACCTCAAAGGGTTAGAAAGTGCCGAGCATCCACCCTTTGCACATCCGCCCATTTCAAAGCAACTTCAGCTGGGCACCTGGGAACTGTGGGAGCCAAAATCACCAGTAGCTCCAAAAAATCTGGCCCGTAATTGTTCTGTGGGGACAACCAGGGTAGATGGGCTGGAATAAGGCGGGAAAGGAACTAAATTAAATATTAGTGGGCAAAAACCTTCCTGTCCATGAAATGGGTCCAGCCAGGGAGTGCCCAAGGGAAGGCTGGAGAGACCCATCACTCGGGACATTGCAAACCATGGCTCTGAACCCGGGCACACACGCCCGTGTGTAATTTTGTGCACAACTTTATCCCATTGCAGTCACTGGGTCTGCTCACTTGTGTACACATTGGCAGCTGTGTAAGTTTTTCCTGGCTCACGGCTCAGGCTGGATGAATCACTCAGAATGAGATACAGCCGGGATAATCTTGAACTGGCCCCTAGTGGTGTGGCTGCATGAATGTGTGGAATTTTTTCCTTCTGTAACTTCTCTGTGGGAGTTTGCATTTATTCATGTCTGCAATGAACAGATTCACCTTCACCACCAGGAGGAGCCGTCTGTGTTCATATCCCTGGAGCAGGGTGTGTGCACATTCAACCTTTGTTTCTGAGGGAGATAAGATTTTAAGTGTATTTAGAGTTGGAAAGATTAGATGTTTATCGGTAAATGTTGATCTCACCATGCACACACAAAGTGATTAAATATATTTCCATTGGTGATGATAGAAACTTATACACAGGTAAAGTTAGAATAATGGTGCTTGAGAACTTCATTAGAGTTCAATTAAGAGTAAAATTACAACATACGATGGTGACAGTTTGTGTTTTCACTGAACGTTTGTGCTTTAGCGTTAACTTTTTGAGTTCAACGTCTACCGTCATTAATTAGTTATTGTCTCACCCTCCCCAGAGTCTGACCCCCCATTATTTTTTACTGCTGTTACACTTTAAATCAATATAATTTAATAAAAAAAAGTTTAAAACCCATCCTTTTGCACAACGGTGAAAATTTAAATAGATGAAAATAGAAAAAAATGTTTAAAAATAGACATTGATATTATCCTTCAAAATTGAAAATAACAAAAATCAAATACTGCTGAATCTAAATCTGCTTCAGTAGTTTACAAGAAAAGGCCTTGGAAATGTAAATAAAAATCCATGTTGAGTGTCTAGCCTTTCCTAGTGGAGACAAGACGAAGCTAGTTTTTACCTGGAAATAACCAGTCAGGGTCAACCCAATCCCCACAATGGGGTTGACCTTGACTAGCTACATGGAGGTAAAATCTATTTTGCAGAAAGTGGGAATATTTTGTAATATTTTTATGAACAGCATGTGTGCCTCAGTTTCCCCACCCACTCTGTCTTGCTAGCCACTGGGACGAGTGGATGTCCCATCTGACAGTCAGGGCTGGACCCAAGTGCGCCATCAAGACCTGAATGGACTCAGCAGAGATGAATTAATGCAAGAGCCACTGCGCCGTTACCTCCTACCATCGAGAGCCAAGAACAAGAGATTTCCTCCACCTCTGAAGCTGAAGAGAGGGGAAAGCCCCGAGCAGGAGACTGAAGGGACGAGGTAGGGGAGTTACAGGAAATCAGAGGCAGAGCACGATGGAGGAGATGGGTCCCAGGAGGTCACAGAATATTGGGGCAGGTGCTTTGGCCAATGTAGACTTGGCTTAGGGCTGGCTCTCCCGTGCTGACCGAAGGACTCTCAGATGCCGTATTCCAGGGGCACTAAGAAATGCTGCCTTGTTTTGCAGAGGCGGCCTCTGTCGCTGACAACGCTCACGGGTGCAGGGCTCCTGGAGGGACAGCAGACCCCACAGGAGTCTGAACTCCTTCACAGGCCCTTCGAGAGCACACGGGAGAAAACCAGGACTGCTGGAGCTGGGAGCCCCCGTCTCGGAGCTGTGGGGCCGCGTGGCCCACCCTGGTACAAAGCTCCGCTCAGGCCCTGACACGTCCTCGGCGTGCTGCCACAGGGGCTGGAGGAAGGTCAGGGCAGAACAAAACCCTGTGGAGCTGCGACGCCTTGTTTGCACTTAGGCTTGTCTACACTAACAGCGCTGCCCCGGTGCAGCTGCGCTGCTCTAACGCTTAGTGAAGACGCAACCTGCACTGACGGGAGGGCTTCTCCCATCGTGTGGTACTCCACCTCCCCGAGAGGCAGTAGCTATGGCGACGGGAGAAGCCCTCCCATCAGTATAGTGCTGTCTGCACCAGGGGTCAGGTCCGCAGAAGTGTGTGGCTCAAGGGTGTGGGGTTTTCACACCCCTGAGCGAGATAGTGACACCGAGGTGAGTTTGTAGCGTGACCAGGGCTTAGATTGAACAGCCAGAATCAGACACAATTGTTCAATGAAGGTGTCTTCAGATGAGGGTTTACCAGTCAGAGCGATTGTGTGTAACACCGCACTTCATTCCTCAGTGAAAACCAAGCCATAATTCGGAGTCATCTGCGCATAAATGAACTTGTACAATCAGATGTGTCCAGTTGTCCACAGACACCGATTACTGGCTCAGCCTCTCATAAGGATCAACAGAGAAACCCACAGGCAGGATTTCCCCTCCAGGTATCTTTGGACTTACACGGCTCCTAACACGCCCGTTTTCTGACTCTCTTATCTCTTAAAAAAGCCCAGTTCGATGGCCCTGGAATGTGAATACCAAGTTCTCCCTGGCAGACGACACATGCAGGGGAGCTCAAGGCAGTATTACATGTCACAAAGATGAGATCAGTGTAATTAAAGCCAGATGTCACGAAAACCACGTGTTCACTCTCTAGTGTGCGCTCTTTCAGAGGCAGTGACTGTCTCTGTGGGTACGTCTGCACTGGGACTGAGGGGTCAATCCCAGCTCGGTGTTCAGACCCACACTAGCTCTGATGGAGCCAGTGTG
>NW_027131188.1:0-2164 GCF_026122565.2 Emydura macquarii macquarii | reverse complement strand
ACCATTTCCAGAACCAGTAAGGGGGCCTTACTGGGACCAGTACTGCAACCTTACTGGGACCAGTACCATAACATTTAAGGGGGCCTTACTGGGACCTTACTGAGGCATTACTGGGACCAGTACCAAAACAAATAAGGGGGCCTTGTTAGACCAGTACTGCGGCCTTACTGGGAACAATTCCAGAGCCAGTAAGGGGGCTTTACTGGGACCTGTACTGCGGCATTACTGGGACCAGTTCCAGAACCAGTAAGTGGGCCTTACTGGGACCAGTACTGCTGCCTTACTGGGACCAGTACCAGAACCAGTAAGGGGGCCTTACTGGGACCAGTACTGCGGCCTTACTGGGACCAGTACCAAAACCAGTAAGGGGTCCATTCTGGGACCAGTTTCTGGGACCAGTTCCAGAACGGGGGCCTTACTGGGACCAGTCTGGGAACTGGGACCAGTTCCAGAACCAGTGTGGCCTTACTGGGACCAGTACTGCGGCCTAACTGGGACCAGTTCCAGTACCAGTAAGGGGGCCTTACCGGGACCAGTACTGCAGCATTACTGGGACCAGTTCCAGAACCAGTAATGGGGCCTTACCGGGACCAGTAATGCGGCCTTACTTGGACCAGTACCAAAACCAGTAAGGGGGCCTTACTGGGACCAGTACAGCGGCCTTACAGGGACCATTAACAAAACCTGTAAGGGGGCCTTACTGGGACCAGGGCCTTACTGGGACCAGTTCCAGACCAGTAAGGGGGCCTTACTGGGACCAGTACTGCGGCCTTACTGGGACCAGTTCCAGAACCAGTAAGGGGGCCTTACTGGGACCTTTACTGGGACCAGTACCAGAACCAGTAAGGGGGCCTTACTGGGACCAGTACTGCAACTGGGACCAGTACCAGAACCAGTAAGGGGGCCTTACTGGGACCAGTACTGCGGCCTTACTGGGACCAGTACCAGAACCAGTAAGGGGGGACCTTACTGGGACCAGTACTGCGGCCTTACTGGGACCAGTACCAATTCCTGGGACCAAAACCAGTAAGGGGGCCTTACTGGGACCAGTACTGGGACCAGTTCCAGAACCAGTAGGGGGGCCTTACTGGGACTAGTACTGCAGCCTTACTGGGACCAGTACCAAAACCAGTAAGGGGGCCTTACTGGGACGAGTACTGCGGCCTAACTGGGACCAGTACCATTACCAGTAAGGGGGCCTTACTGGGACCAGTACCAAAACCAGTAAGGGGGCCATTCTGGGACCAGTACTGCGGCCTTACTGGGACCAGTTCCAGAACCAGTAAGGGGGCCTTACTGGGACCAGTACTGCGGCCTTACTGGGACCAGTACCAGAACCAGTAAGGGGGCCTTACTGGGACCAGTACTGCGGCCTTACTGGGACCAGTACCAGAACCAGTAAGGGGGCCTTACTGGGACCAGTACTGCGGCCTTACTGGGACCAGTACCAGAACCAGTAAGGGGGCCTTACTGGGACCAGTACTGCGGCCTTACTGGGACCAGTTCCAGAACCAGTAAGGGGGCCTTACTGGGACCAGTACTGCGGCCTTACTGGGACCAGTTCCAGAACCAGTAAGGGGGCCTTACTGGGACCAGTACTGCGGCCTTACTGGGACCAGTACCAGTAACACTTTAAGGGGGCCTTACTGGGACCAGTACTGCGGCCTTACTGGGACCAGTAAGGGGGCCTGGGACCAGTACTGCGGCCTTACTGGGACCAGTACCAAAACCAGTAAGGGGGCCTTACTGGGACCAGTACTGCGGCCTTACTGGGACCAGTTCCAGAACCAGTAAGGGGGCCTTACTGGGACCAGTACTGCGGCCTTACTGGGACCAGTTCCAGAACCAGTAAGGGGGCCTTACTGGGACCAGTAATGCGGCCTTACTGGGACCAGTTCCAGAACCAGTATGGTGGGGACCAGTAATGCGGCCTTACTGGGACCAATTCCAGAACCAGTACTGCGGCCTTACTGGGACCAGTTCCAGAACCAGTAAGGGGGCCTTACTGGGACCAGTACTGCGGCCTTACTGGGACCAGTTCCAGAACCAGTAAGGGGGCCTTACTGGGACCAGTACTGCGGCCTTACTGGGACCATTACCAAAACCAGTAAGGGGGCCTTACAGGGACCAGTACTGCGGCATTACTGGGACCAGTTCCAGAACC
>NW_027131187.1:0-21627 GCF_026122565.2 Emydura macquarii macquarii | reverse complement strand
TTATAATAATTTATTTAGAATTTAATTATAACCAATAATTTTAATCTAATTAAATAGTTAAATACATAATAATATTAATATTAAAAATACTTTTATTATAAATATTTATAATAATTAATATAAATACTATATTAATGTTATATTTTATTTATTTATTATTTATATTATAAATAAATATTATAAATAATATTTAATTGATATTAATATTACATGATATTAATATATTTAATCTAATTTAATAATTATGTATTTAGAATTTCAAAGTCCCATATGTCTGTGATAGAAATATTCTAAATCTGCCATGTTTTATTTAGAAATGGTTTGTTTTCCATGTGAGAGGCCATATCTATCAGGGATGAGCAGGAGGTTGTTCTGGGTCCTGTGTTCTGTGATATTTTTCTCAATTACATGAGTAATGGCGTGGAGTATACACTTATAAAATCTCTAAATGACACCAAGCTGAGTGGGGTTGCAAGCACTTTGGAGGACAGGATTTGAATTCAAAATGACCTTGACAAATCAGAAAATTGGTCTGAAATCAACAAGATGAAATTCAATAAAGACAAGTGCAAAGTCCTATTTTTAGGAAATAAATTGTCCTGCTCTAATCAGCAGTGATGAAGCCTCCGATAGAGTATTGTGTCCAGTTCTGGGCAACACACTTTCGTAGGACATGGGAGCTTTCACCTAGAGTCAGAACAGTCTGCTGAAGACATGAATAGACATGCCTAAAGAACTGAAGATGCTTTTCCTACAAGGAGGAAGAGAATATACATGAGGGCAAGAACTGGAGGGCCTAGGAACACATTACTTGAAATATAGGGCCAGATTTTCAGGTAGTGTAGACAGGAACTGATACAGCTCTGAGACTCCCGCTATTTTTGTGTAGTTTTTAACAACAGAAATAAACAAAACGAGCTAGATTCATTTCCTTTTTGATACCAGGAAAGAATGTGGAATGATACTTCACATGAACGTTGTGCAGAATAATTTCAGATGAAAGCAATCTGTAGAGTGTAATGTGCATATCATACAGTCAGGAAGTGAGAATTAACAAATAGTTTGAATGAGAGAATCATAACAATTCCCACTAGTGAGAGGAGTTACCTGTGCAAAATATTTGTTTAATGATTGACAAGAACTGCTTGTACCAAGGGAATCTCACATCCTCATAGTGGGCTAAAACAACATACAAATGTGTTCCCAACTGAGGGCTCTTCTAACCAATTCTCTGGACTTATTACCTTAGGGTAAACTGGATAAATCTGATTAAATTCAAACACTTTATCACTATTGTGATTTTTCTTCACTGATAGTTTATCTTTTGACTCAATCTTGCAGAAATTCAGGCTAAATTGAGGCTAAATTCCTTTGATCAAATTCCTTTGATATTAGACAGCATTACTTGGGCATCTTTTTAATATATGTATATGTAGCCACCTCTTCAACCTACTCATGTAAGTCAACGTATTTATACCACCTGAGGATCTCACTCTTCTATTTGCATCTAACCATGGCAACTGGCTTTCCTAAATAACTATTCAAGTGTCATTAGATAGTTAGATTTTTAAATAGATAAATCTATTCCCTACAGTATGGGGTATAACAATTAAATTTTGAAGAGGAAGAAGAAGATCTTCTTCTATATTGGACCACTTTGTGGTTCTTCAGACTTGCTCTGAAGTATCTGTTTCTTTATCCTATGAGAGACAGAATCCTAAAGGACATGGACAAGTGGTCAAATGCAATCTGGAAATTCCTCAATTCATATGTGTATAAATTGCAAAGTCTAAACTCTGAGCTGGTATAAGCTAGTATAGCTCCATTCAAAGAAACTCAGGTATGACACTGCGCCTTCCAAGAGCCCTCTTTTCATAAATGAATATTTTCTGTTTATCATTAGTATCTATTATTGACTCATCGGCGTTAGAAACCAAAGTGTTGTCATTTGATGGTGCGCAGAACTGGTTTGCATTGTGAGATTAAATCTTTCCAAGGGATGTGGCATGATTAATATTGTCTCCACCCTATAAGTTGTTAGAAATTTTCACATTCATTTCAGAGTACTATATGTCCATGAAAGAAATATTCTAAATCTGCCATTTTCTTGATTTTTTAGAGTCAGAGATTTAGCCAAGCCATTGTGACAGGATTCTTCTGTGGGTTTAACCAGAAGAAATCTAGAGAACTGCAGGACGTGGAGCTCAAAAGAGAATAGCACACACCACAATTAAGCCTAGACAACTGAGTATCAGATGTGGATCTTAGGGAGAATGAATTATCTTGTGGTAAAGCTATGGATTAAGACACAAAAAATCTGAATTCCACTTCACTGGCTCCACCACTCATTTGCTGTGAGATCTTGGGCAAGTCCGTTGGAGCTAGATTTTCTGAAGAGCTCAGCATTCAGTGTGCTCAGCAATAATGAAAACCTTTCTCTTAATCTCTCCAATCATCATTTCCCCATCCGAAATGGGACTAATAATCCTTCCTTCCACCCTTCTGCTATCTTGTATAGCTAATTTGTTAACTCTTCGAGATGGGGACTGCCTCAGACTCTGGGCTTGTAACACAAGCAACATGAGGGGGCCCAGATCTCACTGGTTGCATCCTGGAGATACAAGAGTTCAAATTATAATTTACAATACTATTAATAATTAGGTGTGCCTGAGTTCCTGTCGCAGTCTTTCCACTGAAGTAGCCTTAGGCAATTCAATTAGTCTCTGGGCATCGGTGGTCCTTTATTAGATAAGAAGATAATAACTACCTATTTCAGATGGGTGTTATGAGAATTACTGATCTCATGAAGCAGCGAAATCGTAAGCTGCTATTAAATTGATAGGTCGTGTTCTTCCTAGTGTACGAAGTTGTAAAAGGAAGGATTAGGAGCTGCAGGGATGAAGGATCTGGAAACAGGGATATTCTCTGTGTGAGTCTTTCAGTCTCGGCTACATTTCTGTTCCGCAGAACCAGGAGATATATAGACCTCCCTACTCTCCATCTCTCCTCAGACACTGAATAAATTTACACCCCTTCAACAACTACATATCTCCCAAAGTGTGACATAATACACTGAAATGCGTGGCAATCAAAGACAACACAAAGGTTATGTTAACATAACAACAACGTAGAGTCAGCAGGTATGATCTCCCAAGGGTAAAACCAACTGCTTGCCCTAAATGTGGCAGCAAGGGACATTCAGGTTAGATATTAGCAACAACTTTCTGACTATAATGACAGTTAAGCGTTGATTTTAGGCTTCCAAGGAAAGTTGTGTTATCCCCATCACTGAGGTTTCTAAGAAAAGGTTAGACAAATACCTGTCAGGGATGACCTAGGTCTACCTGGTCCAGTCTCAGAACAGAGGGTTGGACTAGATGATCTCTCAAGGTCCCTTCCAGACCTATATATCCAGGATTCTACAATTATATATAATATATAGAACAGGGAAATATAAACTAGTTCTATTCCATCTGACGTGTGTAACAAGGGAAAATTCCCCCATTGTGAAAATGGCCTTCACAATACTATTGACCAGTTAATATACATGATTTGCTTCTTATTTAGGTGCTTAGTGGGACTGATGGAGTGCATGGGGCTGCTACGGACCATCTGAACAGGGGCAAATTTCACCCAGGGTGCCTTGGACCGAAAGAATGGAGGAGAAAGGAAAACCACAAGCCCAGTGCTATGGTGCAGCATAATTTTTAATGGGAATGAGCAGTGAAGTACACACTGGCAGAATGAATGCAGAGTAAACAGAATGGATTTTCAGAGTTAAAATAAGAGCTACAACCAACCACCGACTCCAAAGTGATGCATTTCACACAAGATGTCTGGCTTTCTTTCTTCAAGTTACAGAGTTTGAAAATCACGTCCCATTTTCAACCAAGTTACTTGTTTTAGCCAGGTCAGCATCAAATAAAACAAAGCATTATATGAACATAAGAGTAAGTTGGAAAACCAATAGATCATAAATCTACAGTAATATGGAACAAAAAGAAGACACAAACAGGCCTGATTTATAGAGGCTATGAACACCCGTAGCCCGCACAGACTTCAAGTGAAGTTGTGGATGTCATTGTCCCTTAGCTCAGTGATGAATCTCTGTCTTGACATTTCCTGGTTATTTCTTATTCCATGGATCATTCTTCTGGGTTTAACATGGCCCGCAATATCTCCTGCCGTAGGAGCCCCCATAACCGCATGAGCCTCCATAACTACTCCCGAATCCACCATAACCACCACCGTAACTTCCCCCATGACCACCACCATAGCCTCCCCCATAGCCTCCCCCATAACCACCACCATAACCACCCCCATAACCACCACCAGAACCGAATGACCCACTGATGCCACCACCGGACCCATATCCGCCTCCTGGTCTATAAGGTAAATTTGGTAAGGAGGTTCCCACAAAGCTGTCTTGAGGACAAGTAGCAAGAGTTGGTCCCGGGAATCTCACAACAACAGGGGGTGCATACACCACAGCAGTCGAATCTCCGCATGATGTGATACACGGCTCGTTGCAGACGTCAATACATGGGCGTGGGCAGATATCAGGATAACAATCTGGGGACGGTCTACACAGGGCTTTGTTGAAAGACATCTTCTGTGATGGAGGGAAGCCTGCAAAACATAGTAGGGAGAAAAAAACACATTAGATATTATTGAGAGTGAAATAGGAAATTCAGGTTTTGAATTTGGTGTAATACGGGATTCGGTAGCTTTCATTTGATGAACATAAAATATGTGCTCACTCCTTCTTCCTTTGCACCGATTCCCCCTTAGGCTTCAGCTCCCTCCCCCCAAAAATAGTAGCAGGGTGATTGCAAATTACCTTTTCATTGCTTCATGCAACCGTTAAGCTTCACAGCACCCATGTGCAGTGATTGGTTATTTTTCCTCAGAGCGAATATTAGCAGCACAGAGGCTCAATGGAAGTGACCTGCCCACCCTCACAGGTGAATCATTGGATGAGTTGCAAGTAGATTTTGGGCTCTCCTAAGTGTTATTCTTGATAGAAATGCTCATTAGGGAATTCCAATATCTCATAATTGCTGCAACTGGGAATAGGGCCGCCTTGTGACAGGCACTGTACAAACCAAGAGTAAGAGACTATAGCTAATGGTAAGATGCTCATCTGGGAGATGAGAGATCTGGGGTGAAGTTGCTTTCCCAAGTCAGACAGATGTGAGAATCTGCAAACAGGTCTCCTTAACACCGGGCTATCAGATATGCTGGGACACCCCAATGCCAGTCAGCCTACCAAATCCCTAATGTGGTCACCCTCATTTGTCTCTTCTGTGGGTCCTGACCTGGTAGGTGTAGCCTGAGAAAACCTACTGGACTGTGACCTACAGGTGAGTTCGGGGGCAAATTCCCACTGGGACCAGGGCATTGAGCAGTTTAGCAACATCAGGACAATGGTGGTTTTGCGCATGTCCACAGACAGAATCTTAGGTGCCGAGGGAATTTAACTGCCTACAGGCTTAGCAGTTTGGAAATCACCAGTGTCATCTTGTTGTTGGACTTCATTGCCTAAAGAGTCTTAAATCTCTTTGTTGATGTAGAAGAAAGGCTCATCTCAAGGCAGCTAGACTGTCTGAGTGCTGATCCTTTTGTGAAGTTGGTCCCTTTGGACATGCTCAAGATCACACAGGAGATCAAATGCAGCAACCAAATGCAGATTTCCTGACTCCCAGTCTTGTGCCAGGACTACAGGACCTTCTATCTGACCAGTCCAGGAGGGATGAGTTAAAAACAATGGAGTTTAATTACTAAATGCACACTAGAGAATATTTCCATCATGGACGCCCGGAATTTTCAAATCATTTTGGAAAGTTTATCACACAGAAGTGCAGAGACACTGTTAATAATGCAAAAGTGTCCTTTTAAATCAGCTCAAAACAGGGGCTAGAACCCTCATCTGATCCACGTCATCATACTTACTTAAACTCAAAGGTGCTATTTCAACTTACACCAGCTAAAGATCTGGATTGAAGATTACAAGTTCTACCCCTAAGACTTTGAGTATTGCCATGCTGTATCAGTTCAGTGGTCAAATATCCAATATCATCCAGTCTCCTGTCTCTAATGATGTGCAGCACCACACCATATAGAGGAAATTATAGGAGCCCTGACATGGCCCTTTCTGGAGAAAACTGCTCAGAAGGGGAATTACTTCCTAACACTGAAACCAGAGGCTAGGTTTGCCCTGAAGGAGAATTCATATAAAGCAATTGCAACCTCTCAAATTTATATAGATCTAGTTCATCTGCTAAACTATAAAGAACAACCAAGTTATTGTTCAATAGTTATCTTTCAAAACAGAACTCCAGCGTTTTATGGAAACAGCAGGTTCAGATGATCAGCTCGTGTAAATACCCGTGAGTTCAGTGAAGTCAGCTGAAAGGCTCGCAATTGTATTTATTTCTAAAGATCAAAGTAATTATTAGGAATGGGAGTCTCAATCCCATATGTGGATTTGAAAATCCCAGAATTATATTTTTAAAGACTTCATCCACCAAAGCCTGAAACTGAATAGTTACAGAGAGCCTCTTATGGAAAGAAGAAAACACCCTCCTAACATTACTAAAGTCATGGACTATTGGTGCAGGCCCAGTCTACAGCAAAAGCTGTCAATAAAGCAACAACTAGAACAAGTTGAATACAAGAGACTTACCCAGTACACCAAGAGCTAGTTGATAGAGTAGTAGAAGTAGATAGAGAAACCTGGAGTTGAGATCACTTTTATATGCCTTCTTAGCCAATGGGAAGGACAGAAGACACCCTTAAAATAGACCTTATGAGTAACCAAACAAAATATTTTCTTGCAAGCCTTGTTGCTGACCAAACAAAATATTTTCTTGCATCGGTATCTCCTCTAATTATTATAATGGGTTATCATGGATGATCAATTACTCAATTGCCAGTCCCACATATGATATATGCATTACACCCTGCCGTTCCTTTAATCTTAATAGGCAATATACATTCTTGGTATCATCCGACAGATCTCCTTGGTGTTGACACAGGTATAAATCTAATTCCATTTGATCTAATTCCATTTGATCAGTTCTCTGACTCAGAGGTGTATCATGATTAAAATCAGCTGTCAAGCACAGATTTCCATTTTGGATTTTACAATCTACACTACGGTCTAATTAGAGGCAAGGTGGAGTTCACCCTTCTAAATCCTTGCAGGGTGGGAGTCATTATTGTGGATGCTTAGCCTCCCCACCCTTAGCTACACACTATGTGTTTGAGCAGGACCCATTCTGAACTCCATGAATGTCTTTCCAATCAGTTCAATGGCCTTGGAACCAGGCTTTCTAGGTCACAATACTCGCATGGACATATGTCCAGGACACATGGCACAAACTGATCAATGAAATGGTAATAAGTCACCAGGACCCTTTAGTATCACCTAAGAGTTCTGAAGGAAAAGGCCAGATCCAGAAGACAGAGAAATTCATAATGCCATTAAATAGATCCATAGTATGCTCACCTCTTCCATACTCTGTGCAGTTCTGTTCACCTTATATCAAAAAAGATATATTAGAATTGGAAAAAGTCCAGAAAAGGGCAATGCAAAGGTAAAAGGTTATGGAACAGCTTTTATATAAGGTGAAATTGAAAAGACTGGGAGTATTCGTCTTGGAAAAGAGAGGACTGAGGGGGGATATGTTACAGGTCAATAAGATCATGAATGGTGTAGAGAAAGTGAATAAGGAAGTGTTATTTACAGTCCGTCTGTGTAACTTGTTTTCAGGGGATATTGTGAGGCCAAAAGTATAACTGGGTTCACAAAACAATTTCTTAAATTCATTGAGTCCATCAATGGCTGTTAGGCCAGATGGTCAGGGAGGCAGCCCCATGCTCTGGCTTTCACTAACACTCTAAAACGGGGACTGGACGACATGAGATAGATCACTCAATAAATTGCCCATTTCTGTTCACTTTCTCTGAAACATCTAAACACTGGTGACGCTCGGCAGACAGAATACTGGGCTAGATGGACCATTGGTCTGACCCTACTGGCCATTCTTATGTTCTCATGTTCTTCGGTTCTTTACACTCCAATCTGAAGGGATGTCCAGTCATGTGAATTATGGTTGAAGGTCCAGGACTCAGGTGATGATCAGAACAGGACACCCAAGGACTGAATGATCCGTGACTGAAGGCTGCCTCCTGGTTTGCAGTGAGAAGTGGCAGTAGGTGAAAAGAAAGAGGGCAGTGGTGTATAAATCCTGGGATTCAAATCTTGGAACTACATCTCCACTTATGATGTAACAAGAGAAAGGCGTTCTCCTGGGACAATGCACCCAAGAAAGAGAAGGAAGAATCACATGAGAGATAGAAATAAAGCCTGTTGTCGGTTGTTGACTGCAAGTGTGTTCTCTCCGCGTGCTGCACCGGCTCTGGCACAGGGTATTATTATAGCCAAAGTAGGGGACATTTCCCTCAACCACATGCTTGATAGGAAATTATTATAAGGTGGGCACCTAACTGCTTGAAAGACTACTTGAAGAAAGATAACAGAAGGCATGGATTTACCAAAGATCATTCAAGATGCCTGTGCCTAAACACAGGGCCAAAATTTTCAATAGTGACAAGTTATTTTTGTGTGCCATTTTGAACAACTTGAAAAACCCTGGTTTTCAAAAGTACTCAACATGTCTTGTTTGGAGCCAAGTGCCTGTGAAGATGTCTCATGGGGACATTGGAAATATTCCCATTTTATATTCCTGGCTTTCAATTTTCCTGTGAATATATTGTGCTGCCAAACAGACTTAAAAATTTTGGGAGACCCTGAAGCACGCGAAGGTTTTCTAATCTAGTAAGTAGAAATACATTATTCATCTAAAATCCTTTTCCAATTTTCTCTAAGACTAGCACTCCTACCCCCTCAATGGTTACAATAAATTAGCTGTAGGATAATTACTTTTTAGACCACATTGCATCCTAATATTAGTAAAAATTTTTGATCCAGTCCTAGGGGACTTTCTTATAAACAAATTAGGGGAACCTAGTTCCCTCAAACACATGGTTGAAATGAAATTATTGTAAGGTGGGTCCATAACTGCTTGAGAGACTGCACTCAAAGAGTAGTTTTCAATGGTCTGCTGTTAACCTGGAAGGCTATGTCTACGGACGACACACAGGAGGTTATCCACTGTCTTGTACTCTTCAATATTTTCAGTAATTACTTGAATAATGAGTGGACAGTACACTAATAAAATCTACAGATAACACCAAGCTGATAGAAGATGCCACTTTGGAGGACAGGATGAGAATTCAAAATGAGCTTCACAAATTGGAGATTCCCCTGAAATCAACAAAATGAAATTAATAAAGGGCAAGTGCAAAGTACTAATTTTGGGAAACAAATTGTCCATGTGGCAGGCATTGGTGAGGCCTAACCAGAGGCGTACGATGGGTCTCTGGAGCCTGGGGGCCAATGCTTGCATTTGCAACCCCCATCGGCAGCAGCGGCAACATGCCCTGGGTTGGGGGAGGGTGTCTGCAGGCCCATTTCAAGGTCTCTACCACACCTGGGGGCGGTGGGTGCAGCTGGGAGCAGAAGTGACATAGGCTGATGCCCCTGGGCCGCCCAGCGGCAAGGGGCGGGAGTGCTACGGGTTCTTTCCCGGACCCTGTTTGTTTTGCTACTTCGTCTTGCATGGCTGGGGACTCCGCGCCTCGTTGGTGTCATTAAACTTCCACAGTTGGGCTATCTGTGAAGATAATCATCGCCTGAATGCGCCAAGGATAGCAGCCCCCTCCCTCGCCTGAGAAGTGCTGTGTCTTCTGATGTCCCCAGGAGCTTGCTCCTCCCTTTTTAATATGTCAGCAAGGTCATTGCTCCCAGTCCTGGCTGATGAGGGAAATGGAAGGGAGGGAGCCGAGGAAGCAACGTCACTCCCAGCTGTAATGAAAAAACAAGCCGAGGAAAAATCCCCTCCCCTGCCCTACCTAAATAGAGCCACTGTGCCCAGCGCGAGGGTGGAGGGGCCGGGAGGATACTTGTTCCCCCCCGACATCGGGAGCCCTTGGTAGCCAGGTGGGGCTGTCAAAGCCTGGCCACTGGCTGATGCAACTGCAGGCGGAGGGCCCGTCCGGCCCCCTCCTCAGTATGCCACTAGGCCTAAGCTGGAGTTTTGTCTCCAATTTTGAGCAGCACACTTCAGTAGCGAAGACGTGGACAAGTGAGAGAGACTCCAGAAGACAGCTACAAAAATGTTAAAATGTTTGGAAAACTGACCTTTAACCTTTAAAATGTCATTAAACTGGGCATACTGAGTCTTAAGAAAAGCAGTCTGACAGTTTTCAAATATCTACAGGACAGCTATAAAATGGATGGTGATCAGTGGTTCTCCATGTCCATTGAAAATAAAATAAGATGTAATTGGCATATTCTTCACCAAGGGAGATTTAGGGTAGATACTAGCAACGTCTTTCAAACTACAGTGATTGTTAAACATTGATTACAGGTTTCCAAGGGAAGTTGTGGAATTCCTGTTATTTAAGGTTTATAAGGACAGGTTAGAAAATACCTGATGGTCAAGGTCTACCTGATGCTGCCACAGCACAGAGGTATGGACTAGATGATTTCTCAAGATCTCTTTCAGCCCTATATTTTCAGGATTCTACAATTCTATAATATATTTAGAGCAGGGAAATATATTCGAGTTCCATTCTCTCTGAGACGTGTGTAACTAGGGGGAAATCCTTCCCTGTGCAAATGGCCTACATAGTGCTATTGAGCACTTAACTAAGGAGCGAGCTATATATATTAAGTGCTTCAGTGGACCTGATGGCGTGCATGGGGCTGCTATGAACCATCTGCATGGGGGGCAAATTTCACCCAAAGGGCTTTGGAATGAAAGAATGGAGGAGAAAGGAAAACCAGAAGGCCATTGCTGTGATGCGGCATAATATTTAATGGGAATGAGCAGAGGAGTACAGACTTGCAGAATGAATGAATGCAGAGTACAGGGAATGTATTTCAGGTTACAATAAGAGCTTCAACCAATCACCCGCTCCAAAGTGATGCATTTCACACAAGATGTTCGGCTTTCTTTCTTCAAGCTACAGCATTTGAAAATCACATCCTGTTCTCAACCAAGTTCCTTGTTTTAGTCAGTTCAACATCAAATTGGACAAAGCACAATATCAACATGAAACTAAGTTGCAAAATCCTTAGATCATAAAACTACAGTAATATGGAACAAGAGGAAGATGTAGACAGGCCTGATGTACAGAGGCTATGAACACCCACAGCCCACACAGACTTCAAGTGCACTTGTAGGCATCATTGTCCATTAGGTCAGCGATGACTCTCTGCCTTGTCATTTCCTGAATATTTCTCATTCCATGGATCGTTCTTCTGGGTTTAACATGGCCCGCATTTTCTGCCGCCGACTCCAGAGTATCCGCCCCCAGAAACAGAACTGCAGTATTGTGACCTCCTGACAGATCTGTATGAGCCCCCATTACCGCATGAGCCTCCATAACCACTTCCGTATCCGCCCCCATATCCACCACCATAACTTCCCCCAAAACCACCACCAGAGCCTCCCCCGAATCCACCACCATAACTTCCTCCAACACCACCACCGTAACTACTCCCAGACCCACCGACACCGCCACCGGACCCATATCCGCCCCCTGGTCCATACGGCAAATTAGGTAAGGCGGTTCCCACAAAGCTGTCTTGAGGGCAAGTAGCAAGCATTGGTCCTGGGAATCTCACAACCACTGGGGGTGCATACACCACAGCAGTCGAATCTCCGCATGATGAGATACACGGCTCATTGCAGACGTCAATACATGGGCGTGGGCAGATATCAGGATAGCAATCTGGGTTCGGGTTACACAGGGCTTTGTTGAAAGACATCTTCTGTGATGGAGGGAAGCCTGCAAAGCAAAGTAGAGAGAAAAAAACCCATTGATATTATTGAGAGTGGAATAGGAAATGCAGGTTTTGAATTTGGTGTAATGGGGGCTCGGTAGGTTCCATTTGATGAACATAAAATATGTGCTCACTCCTTCTTCCTTTGCAAGGATTCCCCCTTAGGCTTCAGCCCTCTCCCCCACAAAAATAGTAGCAGGTTGATTACAAATTACTTTTTCATTGCTTCATGCAAACAGTAATCTTTACAACACCAAGTGAAGTGATAGCTTATTTTCCCTGGCAGAGAATGCTAACAAATAGAGCACAGTGGAAGTGTCCTACCCACCGCCACGGGTGAGTCATTGGATGAGTCCTAAACTCACCTCCAGCATTGTATGGAAACAGCAGGATCAGACCATAGCTTGTGTAAATAGCTGTGAGTTCAGTGAAGTCAGCTGAATATCTGGAAATTGTATTTATCTCTGAGGAGACGGAGTTGTACTGTCTATTACCAAAGCAACTGAAGCTTGAAATTTTTTATCATTGTCTAATGGATTTACATGCCTTTTCCTATAATAATTCTTGGGAATGGGCATCCCAATTCCCATATGTGGATTTGAAAATCCCAGCATTATATTTGTAAAGTCTGCATCCACCAAAGCCTGCAACTGACAAGTTACAGAAAGGCTCTCATGGAAAGAAAGAAAGAACCATTTTCCTGACATTGTTAAGTCTCAAGGCACTGGTGCAGGCTCTGTCTGGAGTGAAAACTATCACTAAAGCAACAACCAGAAAAATAGGAATACAAGAGACTTACCCAGTTCACCAAAGGGAAGAAGTCAAGAGGAACGGATAGAACAACCTGGACTTGCAAGCACTTTTATATGCCTTTCGAGCCATTGGGAAGGATAGGAGACACCCTTTCTGTACTAAGACCTTATCAGTAACCAAACCAATCAGTTTTCCTGCATATCTTCTCACTGACCAAACCAAATGTTTTCTTGTATTGGTAACTCCTCTAATTATTGTGATGCATTTGTCATGCTTGATCAATTACTCAATTCCCAGTCCCACATATGATGATCAGCACTTTACACTCTGTAGTTCCTTTCTTCTGAAATCTTTATGGGCAACATGCCCTCCTGGTATCATCCCACTGAAATCCTTCGTGTTGACACAGGTATAGATCTAATTCCATTTGATTAGTTCTCCATTGAAGAACTGGAAATTATGAGGGTGACTCAGAGTTGTATCACGATTAAAATCAGCTGTCATGCACAGGATTCCATTTTGGTTCTTAGAATCCACACTAGTGTCTAATTAGAGGCAAGGTGGAGTTCAGCCTTCTAAATCCTTCTAGGGTGGAAGCAATTCTTGTGACTACTTAGCCTCCCCACCATTAACTACACACTATGTGTTTGAACCAACATCCTTTCTAATTGCACAAATATCTTTCCAATCAGTTCAATGGCCTTGGAACCAGGCTTCTAGGTCACAATACTCGCATGGACACATGACCAGGACACATGGCACAAGCTGATAAATTAAATTGTAATAAGTCATCGGGATCAGATGGTATCACCCAAGAGTTCTGAAGGAACTCAGCATCTTTATCAGATGCCTGGTAGATAATTTACGTGATGCCAATTTTTCAACAAATCTCCGTAGATGTCCTGGCAATTACGGATCAGTAAATCAAATTTGAGTACAAATTAAATTGGTTGATACTATGGTAGAAATTGGAATTATCAGTCACATAGATGAACATGATATGCTGGGGTAGAGTCAATCATGTAAAGGTAAATCATGCCTTACCAATCTATTTCAATTCTTTGAATTGTTCAACAAATATGTGGACAAGGGTGATCCAATGAATATAGTGTACTTGGAGTTTCAGATATCCTTTAAGAGGCTTTCTCACCACAGGATCTTTAGCAAATTAAACAGTTATGGCATAAGAGGTAAGGTCCTCTCATACATCAGGAAATAAGAGCAGGAAACAAGTGGTCCGTTTTCACAGTGGAGAGAGATAAATAAGTGGACTCCCCGAAGGATATGTACTGGGATAAGTGCTGTTCAACATATTCATAAATTATCTGGAAGAAGGGGTAAACTGTGATGTGCCAAAGTTTGCAGACCACACATAATTGCTCAAGATAGTTAAGTGCAAATCACAGTGCAGTTACAAAGGGATCTGACAAAACTGGGTGACTGGGCTAGAAATGGCAGATGAAATTCAATGTTGATAAATGCAAAATAATGCATGTTGCAAAACATAATCCCAATTTTAATTGTACAATATTGGGATCTGAATTATCTGCTGCCACACAAGAAAGAGATCTTTAATTCATGGTTGATAATTCCCTGGAAACATCTGCTCAATGTGCATCAGAAGTCAAAAAAGCTAACTGAATGTTGGGAACCATTAGGAAATACATAAGATCATAAGACAGAAAACCAACATAATGCCACAATATAAATATATTGTACGCCACCTCTGGAAAACTGCATGCAGTTCTGGTCACCCCACCTCAAAACACATATATTAGAATTGAAAATAGTCCAGAAAAGGGCAACACAAATGATTACGGTTATGGAACAACTTCCATATGAGGAGAGATTAAAAGGACTGGGAGTGTTCAACTTGGAAAAGAGAGGACTGGGGGAGGGAGGATATGATAGAGATCTATATAAAGTCATGAATAGGATAGAGAAAGTGAATAGGGAGGTGTTATTTACCCCTTCACATAACAGATGAAGGGGTCAGCCAAAGAAATTAATAGGTAGCGGGTTTAAAACAAACATGAGGTGCCCCTAAATCTCTGAGTTCTACATGCTGGGACTGGATGACAGGAGATGGATTCCTCCATAAATTGCCCATTTCTGTTCACTCCCCCTGTAACATCTTGCACTGGCCCCTGTTGGAAGACAGGACTAGATGAACCATTCTTCTAACGCATTTAGGCATTCCAGGATGAATAGATGTCCAGTCACATGATCCGTGGTTTAGGGACAGGAACTCAGGTGATGGTCATAACAGGACCCCCAAGGGCTACCTACTGCAGGCTTGCTCCTGGATTGCAGCAAAAAGTTCGAGTAAGTGAAAGGAAAGAGCGCAGTGTTGTATAAAGGCTTGTATAAATTCTGGAACCCATAACAAGACACTGGTATTTTTCTGGGACAATGTATCTGACAAAGCACAGGAAATACCTCATGAGCGATGGAAGTTAAGCCTACTTAGTCATGGAGGGGTATGGTTGAGGAATGGTCTTCTAGAGCAAATTAGACTAATCCAGTGTATGACTATCTTTAGCACAGGATGCAAAGTCTTCCTTTTTCAGAAAACTATCCTACCATCGCTGGAATGATTTTTAAAATGTTATATATAGCCCATGACCTGAAGAATAGCTCAGGATAGTTCGAAAGCTTGTCTCTCTCAGCAACAAAATTTGGTCCCATAAAAGATATTACCTCACCCGCCATGTCTCTCTAATATACAGTGCAAGCCGTGCTTCCTATAATCAGTAGGAAGAACAAAAGACTCTATGAAACTTATTGGGGAACTCTGTGGATATTTAGGAACAGAGGCATTGCTCAATGGTTCCTCTGATCCTATATCCGTTGGTCAATAATATCAATTAGCACCTCTTTCAGAGAAGTTCACCTAGGAAAGGTTTAGATACTATGCTAGTGGGGATTATAGAACAATGTCAGATAGATAAATAGATTGTAATCCCTCCAGAGTGAGTAGGAATTTATCACCACCCCCCTTTTAATGTATGGGGGAAAGACAGAAGAATGAGGTTAATGATTAAGCAAATATCATGCAAGATGTCTGTGGCTAAATGCTAGGCCAAGTTTTTCAAAAGTGACTAGTGATTTTGATGCCAAATTTCAGACACCCTGAAGAGCCCTGGTTTTCAAAAGGGCTCAGTTCCTGGTCTCTGGAGCCCAGTTCCTTTCAAGGTATTTCAAGAGGACACCAGAAATCACTAGTTATTTTAAAATACTTGGCCTTGTGTTTACATACTTTATACTAAAGGAGCCTTTATACATGGGAGCCTTCAACTAGACTCAGAACAGACTACTAAAGAAACTTATAGACACGCCTAAAGAGACAGAATGTGATTTTCCTGCAAAGAAAAGAATACACATCAGTGGGAGAGTTGGAGTGTCCTAGGAAAATATTACTTGAAATATAGGGCCAAATCATCAGCAGGCGTAAACTGGAATAATATCATTGGTGTTGACTCAAGACTCAAATGACTGGAAGACCCTTCACAGGTGACTTTATAATAATAGAATAATAAAAATATAAGGCTGGAAGGGACCCTGAGAGGTCATCATGTCCAGCCCCCTGCACTGGAAGATAACACAACGTTCTTAGAAGTCTACTACAGAGCTAAACTACCCTTAGAGATAGAAAAATTTCCTAATATCTCATCTAAATCTCTTGCTGCAGATTAAACCCATTACTTCTTGTCCTACTTTCAGTGGACATGGAGAACAGTTGATCACAGTCCTCTTTATAACTGCTCTGAAGATATTTGAAGATTTTTCTCAGGTCACCCCTCAGCTTTCTTTTCTCAAGACTAAACATGTCCAGTTTTTTTTACCTTTCCTTATATATCGGGTTTTCTAAACCTTTTGTCATTTTTGTTTCTCTTCTGTGGATTCTCTCCAGTGTGTCTACATCTTTCATACTGAAGTGTGGTGCCCAGAATTGGACACAGTACCTCAGCTGAGGCCTCACCAATGATGAGTAGAGTGGGACAGTTACCTCCTGTGTCTTACATACAAAACTTCTCTTAATGCACCCTAGAATGATAGCATCTTTTTTCACAACTGCATCACGTTGTTGACTCATATTCAGTCTGTGATGCGCTATAATCCCCTAATCCCCAGATCCTTTTCAGCAGCACAACCACCTCCCCAGTTATTCCCCATTTTGTAGTTATTCACTGGATTTTTCCTTCCTAAATGAAGTACTCTGCACTTGTCTTATTCAATTTCATCTTGTTGAATTTACACCAATTCTCCAATCATCAGAGAGTGAAATGTATCCAGGCTAGAGGGACAGCATAGAGTCCTATGCACCATTTCAGCCCTACTTCAGACCTTAATGGAGTATCTATCTTTTGCTGGCCCTTTGTGGAAGAGGAAATTCCAACCCACGGGGGTGGGTCATATTAAAAAGGAACTCAAGTTATTAGATTTCAGTGGACATAATATCAGCCATATACTATATTAAAAACCTTCCCCTCAATCTCTCTGTTCATGGCCTATCCTTCATATGGGAATAATGATTAATAGGTTTATAGATTCCAAGGCCATAATAGACCATTGTGATCATTTATTTTGACCGCTTGTACAATGCAGGCCATTGAATGTCTCTGAAAAAAATCCTAGAGCATATCTTTTTAGAAAAACATCCTGTGGAACCGGGGGCAAGTCAGCTGGGGACATATTTTCAAACAAGCTCAGCACTCAGTGTGCTTAAAGGTATAGAATACCTGGCTCTTCATCTCTCTGTCCATCACTTCCCCATCTGTAAAATGGGGATGATAATCCTTCCTTCTACCCTTTCTCTGTCTTGACTAGTTAATTTATCAACTCTTCAAGATGGGGACTGTCTCAGACTCTGGTCTTGCATAGGGAGCAGCACACTGGGGCTCTGCTCTGAGCAGTGGCATCCGGGAGATACTGGAATTCAAATTATAAATAATAAAATTAATGATAATAAGGCGTGGCGGTATGCTAGTTCTAGTCTTGGGCAACTCAGTGGCCTTGGGCAAATCAGTTACAATTTATGCATCGACGATCCCTTCATTAGGTAATAAAATAATCATTATTACTTCATATGAATGTTGTTAGAATGAATGGTGAAAATGTAAACTGCTCTAAAAATTATAGCCAGACTTGTTTTTATTGTCTGAAGCTGTAAAAGGAAGGATTAGGAGCTGCAGGGTGGAGTAGTCAGGAAATGGAGGGCAGGAAGCCAAGAGAAATGGAAGGATGAGGATGGTACAAGGTCAAAGCAGTGGGATCTCTACAAATGGTCACCAATAAAGGCTTTACAGAAGAAGTGCATTTCAGTGGCAGGTCCCAAAGAAACAGAAGGGTCAGGTGAAGGGGAGAGGAGATAAAGAGAGTGAGAGGGGGTCAGAGAGATTGGTTAGGAGGTGGTCTAAGGGAAAATGAGTACGAGGACCAGAAGAAAAAATAGGAGCAGAGATATAGCCAAGAACTAAAGGACCAAGTCATCAAGCCCTCTCTTTAATTTTCTATCTATATATGCAAGTTCCTATGTAGCTCCCATTACCATAATGTTGGCTCATTGGACCTCTATTCCATTGAAACTTGTGCCTTGTTTTACTCTGCTCTCCACAATGTGTTTCAGGTTTACCTCCATCACAGAGACATGTCTTTCTAATGACAGCTTGTTTGCACTATTTGTGTAGCCATGTTGGTTCCAGGATATTCGAGAGACACGGTGGGTGATGTCATATCTTTTACTGGACCAACTTCTGTTGATGAAAGAGACAAGCTTTCAAGCCACACAGAGCTACACCACCTTGTGATGTGATGTTTCCCCAACAATATGTTAACCTCTGCAATGAGCCCTGGTGTCACATCATGTGCAGTGATCTATTTACCACCAGTTGTAGTGACATTCCAGGACCAATTCTCAGCACTTGCCATCAGGAAAGCTTAGTGGGATCTGCAGTGCCAACTGAATAAGGGGCATACCTGGTTCCGGGAGCTCCTATGGTTCTGGGGGTCCAAAGATTTTGGTATCTCCTACGGTTCCAGTGGATCATAGAGTTCTGGGGTGCCCTATGAGGCTGTAGATATGGCTCTGGAAGCTGTGGGCCATGTTAAATCCAGAAAAAATATGCACAGAACAAGAAAACAGCAGGAAAGAAAAAGCAAGATACAGTTTCTCAAATGAGTTTATGGGCATGGCTTTCAGAAGTGCTGAATATCCATGACTCCAAGAAAGTCAAAGGGAGTCGGGAGTGCTCAGCGCCTCTTTAAATCAGGTACATATATGTTTTTTCCTTGTTATGCTTTATTACCTTATTTTAATAGCTATGTTGTTTATAACATCTTGGCTTAAGCCCCTGCTCACATTGTATTTTGTCCTTTTTGACGAGGTAAAGCAAGGAATCTAAAATGGTTGAAAAAGGGATGTGACTGTCAAACTCTAGAGATACAATCGAGACCAAAGGACAGAAGGTGAACGATTCTAGCTCTCTGTGAAACCCTGGAAACGTGTTCTGTCTGCTCTGCATTGTATACCTGTCACTTCTTATATCCATTAAAATTCTGTTGCAGCATAATATCAGCCGTTTGCCTTTCCTTCCCCCTGCATTCCTTATTTACACACCACTCAGAGTCCTTGGGTTGAAAGGCTAATGTCTCTTCCCTAAAGCCACTTGTGGAGAACATTTAGCAGCTGCTATATTGCTTGCTATGTGACCACCAAAGAGTGAATTGCTGTGAGAGCTAGCTACAGTGGGCTGGAAGGCAGACAATGGCTTCAGATAACCCCTGTAGCTTGTACTCAAAAGCCAACAGTCTAGAGGTGTCAAATCCTTAGACGTTTTACCTGTACTTTGCTTAAGGCACTGCTCTGCTGGTGATTGCAAGGGAGATGTGGTCCAGACAGAGAACCTAGCAAAGACTTTTGGAACTGTTAAAAGCATCTGCTCTGAGGAGATGGAGATGGAGGGCTTACATGGAGGCATTCTACACTCTGGATTCCAGAAGTGTGCAGGGAGGGAGGGTGCCTGGGATAAACTAGGACCCCGGAAACTGTAGGTAAGACATAGGTTCATAGATTCCAAGACCACTGTAATGATCTAGTCAGACCTCATGTATAACACAGACTGTACGACTTCCGCCAAAATAATTCCTTATAAAGTGGAGTGTATCTTTTAAATAAAACAGCCAATTGCCAGTGACAGAGAATTCACCACGCCCCTTGGTAAATGGTTCCACTGGTTCATTATCCTCCCAGCTAATATTTGGTATCTTATTTCCAGTCTGAATTTGTCTACCTCTAATTTCCAGCCACTGGCTCTTGTTTTCCTTTGTATGAAAGTGTATAGACTGTTTAATGTTTTAAGATACGTTTCTCTGGAAGCCTTGGTTTCTAACAGTGCTTAAAGTGGTCTGGAAAAAACAGGAGATCTATCATCATCTGGGAGAATCAGCTTTGGTAAGACAGTGAATAAACCATACTTTGCTTTAAGTAAGCACTTGATTACAGTTAATAGTAAGGGCCAAAACGCAGCTAAAGAATCACAAATGGTCCAGAAAGGACTGCAGCCAAATTGCTGGTCAGAAAGTGGGGTAGACTAAGGTGGAGGTAACGAAGCTTGTCACCTGAAGGAGTGGACTTGAGGAGATTTCATTTGCATGCTCAGACTGAACTAGCAAGGGCTGTGCCAGGTCAGGGGCTGGGCTGGAGGTAGTGAATCACGTTTGGCGTCATTTGCGCCGAAGCTTCCCAAAAGCTCTTCCCCACCAAGTAAACCCTTTTTAAGATGTTCTGATTCTTTAGGACCTCTTTCAATCACAGCCACGCAAAACTCTCTGGGTAGCGTCAACATAACCTTATATCTCTGCACCACCTCCTATCTCTTCTAGGGTGTGGTACCAATATCCAGTTTCAAAACCAAATAATTACCAAGGGCATTAATTAAACCTTCATTCTCAATCATTAAAGCAGGGTGTATATTAATACCAGCAAGACAAAAACAACAATCTTGGCTTTCGTTTCTTCAGGCTTCCTACTGGAGGCCTAGAGACCCAGCTAAACAAATTTACAGACATGCCTAAAGATATAGAGGATTGTTTTACCACGAAGAAGAATAGAATGCATGCAATTGATAGTTTGGAGTGTATTGTGGTAAAAAATATAGCGCCTCAGCTGGTGTCTGAGCACAGAGCTGAGTAATCTTTTTCAAATTGATAGTTTATTTGATGAAAAATGCAGTTTTGGTTGCCCCAAAACGGTTCGCAAATTGGACACAAAATAGTTTCAGCCATTCACAAGATGGCTAGAGGGGGAGAAGCCGGACAATGAAGAAATGGTGGTAGTGGAGTGCTGCCAGCTCCCTTTCTGATCTTTAGGCTGGCAGATAGGGCGCACATCCTAGATCCAGGTTTGGTTCCCTGCTCTGGAACATCTCAAGGCAGAACGGAGTGGTCAGAGGACAGAATATCTCAAAACATACTTTTTCGATTAACCAAAACTTTCAGAAAATGTAAGATTCAGTTTGATCCAAATTGACTTTTTTTTTTTCTTTTCGTTTGCAATCCTGTAGTAGTCATGTTGGTCCCAAGATATTGGGGAAAAGGTGGGTAAGATAATATCTTTTATTGAACAAACCTCTGTTGGTGAGAGGGACAAGCTTTTGAGCTACACTCTTCTTCCTTTCTGGGAAAGGTACTCAGGGTGTCACAACTAAATACACGGCGGAATAGATTATTTAACATAAGTAGTTAACACACATTCTAAGAGATCAGTCAAGGTGAAGTGCCCCGTTAAACTCTGCAGTCACAAGACAAAAAGGGGGAGTAGTAGGTTACACATTGTTCTAATAAGCCAAAAATCTTTATCAGTGTCTTTATTAAGACCATGCATTTTAGTGCCCAACAAAGTTATAGATTTAAACTCCCAGGCTTGTGATTTGAACGTGTTGAGCCACTTCACCTTG
>NW_027131186.1:0-21746 GCF_026122565.2 Emydura macquarii macquarii | reverse complement strand
GTCGCAGCTGGAGACTTACTTTAAAAAAGAAAAGTGGGCTGTGGCTGGAGCCCACGCTGGGCGCATGGGAGGGGCGCTGATATGACCATGTCCCAGCCCAGTGCGAGCCCTCCGTGAAGTTGCGCACCAGGGAATGCAGGCAGAGCCCTTTCCTCTGGTGAGATCTCACGGACCGAGCAGACATGGCGTAGCTGTACTGGTGGACCGGATCAGCCAAGCGTTCCTAGTGTGGATGCAGCTTAGACCAGCAAAACAGTGTTTGGGCCTGTGTACCTTCTTCCAGCCCCCCCACCCCTCCCCGGCTCACCCCGAGCACAACCAGCTCGCAGATCTGCCGGTGTAACTGCATCCACACCAGGGGCTTCTGCCGGCGCAGCTCTGCTGGTTGGGTCTCACACCTCTTCATCCTTCAACTGGCAGAGCTGTGCCGGCAGAAGGCTGGAATGTAGACACGGCCCCGGTCACTCCCCGCGAAGGAGGGGGGAACTCTGGGCTCCTTAGCGCTGTATCAGCGTGGGGTCCCAGCCCTTCCCCACTGCCTCCAGCCACTCCGGGTTTATCCCCTCGGGCTCTGTGGGGCTAGGCAGGTGGCTGGTAGAGGACAGTCCTGCACCCATTGGGGCAGCCAGGAGATGGGCTGGATGCCCCACTGGCCCTCCAACCTCTGGCCTCCTATGCTGTTGTTCTACGAATGCAGATACAGTGAGCCGGGGCTGCTTTTCTGGGGCTCCGTGGTGGGAGGGGCCAGCACCGCCAGCTATCCCTGTACCTCCCCCAGCCAGGGGTCCCATGGGGCGCAGCTCCTTGCCGCCCCAAACCATCTTTTCCCCAGGCCTGTCGGAGACCACAGCCTCTGGAGAGGTTCAGGGCTGTGAGGATCCCGCTCTTCTCCTGCGGCTCAGGGCGAGGGGTGGCTGGGCTTAGCTCCCGGCAGGGCCCGTCCGCAGCACCCCCACGTCAGCAGAGGTGGAAGGTGGTGTCTCCCCAACCCTTCCCAGGAGCCGGGCCGCTCTGGGGCATTCCTGCTCTGACTCTGATTCCTCCCGCAGCTGCTGTCTCCTTGGGGCACAGTCAGTCCAGGGACCAGGCCTGGGAGTTGTGACTCCTGGTCTCAGGGACGGGAGTGTAATCCAGTGGTTAGAGCGGTGGGGGGCTGGGAGTCAGGGGTCCTGGGTTCTGTCCTGGGCTCTGGAAAGAACAAGTTAATCTAGCAGTTAGAGCAGGGGGAAAGGGAGGATTTCAGGGCTCCAGGATCCTAGCTCCAGCGCTGCACTGAGGGGCTGGGAGGCCTTGGGCAAGTCACGTTCCCCCCTCTGTGCCTCGGTTTCCCCATCTAGCGGACCTGATGTTGCATTGCACAGGGCTGTGAGAGTCTGGGGTGAGAGTCCGGAGTCCCAGCTGGCCGGGGGCTGCTCTCTGAATAGGAAAGGGGCTGACGAACCAGCTGAGCTTCAGCACGAAAGAAGTGCGCTAAAAACAGCCACGTTCCCCCCTCATGTGGCGCTGCCACTCCCGCCCCGTCCCGGAGCTGTGTGCAAACCCACCCGCCTCGCCCCCACGGCGGGGAGACGCCCCCACAGCTGGGCTTGCTACCCCAGCGCCTTCCCCCGCTTTGTACCGCTCAGCCGTGGGATGCTCACTCGGACGACAGATTCCTTGCTCTTACGTAACTAAGCTGCCGCTGCGTGGCCCGGAGCTCACCCTGACGCGCGGTGTCAGCGTGGGGGCCCAACCCCTCCACGCTGCCTCCAGCCCTTCCGGCTCCATTCCCCGGGAAGGCAGGTTCAAGCTAAGTGCCTGGGGTGAAGGGGGGCTGTGAAGCCTGCTGGCAGAACCCAGGATCAGCCCCCGTGAGCAGTGATCCCGCTGTTTAACCAAGCCCTAGGGGAGCTGAATCCCAGCCCAGACTGTGTATGGTAACCTGGGCTCTCCGCAGCCCACGGACAGGCCCCCCCGGGTGATAACCCAGCCTGACAGGGATTGGTGAAGAATGCAAACAGCACAGTCCCCACACACTTCCGCCCGGGCCCTGCCTTTACTGCAAACCCCCGGGCTAGTCACAGCATCTGCCCTCAACCTGACTGAGGGGTCTCTCCCCGCGTCGCTCCCGTCGCTGCTCAGATACCACAGTGATGGGCAGCCATATAAAATGCTAAGATAGGCAGTGTGAAACCCCTCTCTCCTCCGCTGACCCAAAAACACACTTCCCCTGCCTTTCAGTCTGAAAGAACCATTCAGCCGCCTTTCTCTGGAGAGTTAACAGAGAGTCCCAGGCCCTGATTCTCCGAGGTGCCCGTGACTCCACCGTGTGCTGATTTTACTCCTACTCGGCCTGGGGTGTATCAGGGAGCCCCACCGGGATCTGTGCAGTCACGCCTGCTTTACAACACTGGACCAGAGAGATCAGAACTGGGCCCAGTGGGTTCCTTTGGTTTTCCACCCTCCCAGGCCTGGGTCAGGCAGTCCATTTTCCCATCAGCCTTATCCTGCCTGGCTTCAGGATACAGTGAGCAATGACTCTGATGTCACAGCTAGTTCAAAGCTGAGCCACTTTGACATATTTGAAAATTGCTTTGTTAGTCCTTTGTCTAATTTAAAAATGTCAGTTACAGCCCCCCTCTGCCCCCCCTCTCCTTTCTCACTGGCCAGCTGCTGACTCCCATCTCCATCACCCACTTGCTGCATTTTCAAATGTAAGCAGGGTCCCAACGAGCTGGCCCCTGACACCGAGTGATGAGTTGGGGGGAAAGGCTGCTGGGACTGACCTAGTTTGCATAGCCACGCCCACTCTGCCCAGGTCACAGCATGGTGGAATTGTTTGGCCCACATGATTGCTGGGGTCAGACGGCAAGTGCCTTTGGTGTCGGGGCAGGGGTAATAAAGGGGTTGTTACCCTGGTGTGAGTAAAGGGCAGCAGAACTGTGCTTGGCCGGCCCTGACCGAGGGCAGTCACCCTCAGCTGAACTGTGATCGTAGGCAGGGGGCAGGGGTGCCACAGGTCACTGACAAAAAAAAAAAAAGAAGGAAGAATGGGGTAGTTGTGCGAATGGGGCTGGTTGTGCAGGTTCTGCCTACAGGCCTTAGGTGCTATTTGTCCTTTCTGCTTTTGATTGCTTAAAGACAGAGCTGAGCAAGACCCAATAGGGAGTGTTTTGCTGTGGCTTAGTGGAGCTGAAATCACTGATTACCAGCTCCAGGGGATGTTATCTTGGGGGACAGAGATTGCCCAGCCTGTGCAAGCAGAGAGGCTCCCCATCTAACACCTGAAATCTCGACACTTCTGAGGGCTGCGGTACAAGGGTAAAGCAGCCTGTGGCGAAGCAGCTCCCACCTCCCAGGAGGGGAGGTGAACTCATGCGAATGCTTCTGAACTCTGGGTCGTGGCTGACCAAGGAAAGTGTGAGCGGGGCGTGGTGCAGGGCGGGGAGAGGGGAGTGTGTGTTAAAGGGACTTTCACACCCCGAGGTGAGGGAGTGAGGAAGATCCAGTTGCCCAGTGTGCTCTGGGGTGGGGGTTTTGCTCCTGGTCACGTTTTCGAATCATGCGGCGGTGTTTTCCCAGGTGAAGGCCGGGTTCAAAGTGTCTTTTCCATACCCAGACTCGGTGCTTGTGAGAAGGGAAGAGTTAGGGGATGGTGGTGTGTCATTGGCCCAGGTAACCAGCAATGGGGGCTGTCTGTTGTGTTGTTGAAAGGAGCCCCTAGACATTGAACCCGACCCTGGTGGCTGCCGACTCCCCCTGGCAGAAGCATGAGGCAAACACACCCCTTTGTGCTCTCTCCCAGGCCGCCCCTCGCGCTTGCTGCTCCCCATAAATATCCACACAGCTCCCTCATTACCCTCCTTCAATCCCACCGCCACATGCTCCTCGGTCCTGCAGCCATGGAGCCCAGCAGGGTCCGCGGTGCTGGGGGCTTGATGCTGGGATCTGCACGCTGGAAGTTCTCCGTGTCCGAGTGGCGAACTGAAAACCTGCTGCCGTAACTGGGGCTGGGGATTTTCTGCTCTTGAAAAGTTCCCTGGCCAAGGAACTCTGGCGCAGGGAGAAGTTTCAGCCCAGGTCAGCGCCGGGGCAGGTTGGCTTGGTGCGTGTGAATGAGCGTGCAATTCTGCCCTCAGTGACTGGGCCTGCAAAGACTTACCATTCAAGGCACTCGGCGTTTTGCTTGGAAAAACGTCGTGTTTTGTAGCCAAAGGACCAGGGTGCTAGGCCCAGGGTATAGGCCTGGCATAGGTAGCCCCTGGGCCGCGAGGAGCACTGTGACTGTACCAACGGGAAGTCAGCGGGACTGCTCCCAGGGGTGGGTCTTCACTCTGCAGCCAGCACGACACGGGCTGGTTACACGCCTGCCGAGTCCGTGAGCCGCTCTAGTGTGCTGGGAGAGCGTGTGTGCTGGGCAGCCCCCCTGTCCCACACTGGGAGAGCGTGTGTGCTGGACAGCCCCCCCGTCTCCACGCTGGCCGCCCGCTGAGACTGGGGCATGAGCCAGCCCAGGCTGTGAGCCGTGGTCACAGACCAAGGGTGGCCTGCTGCGGGGCCTTGGAGAACTGGGTCTCCGCACTGTAGGCGTGTCTGTGCCGGGGGGGAGGGGTAGCGGGGGGACCAGGCAGAACGCAGCTCAGTCAGATTTGAGCACACACATCACAGCGCTCTGACAGCATCATCCGAAATCGGCACGTGCTGGAACCAGTCCAGCCTGCGCAGGACGCAAGGCTGTGGAGACACAGCCGCGGGCTCAGAGAAGAGGGATGAGAACGAGTACAGGACTGGAAACCAAGCCGCAGAGTGACAGACTCAGAGAGATCCATAGATCAGCGTAACAAAGAGAAGGGGAAGGGGTGCCTTGGTCAGTCTGTAAGTACCGACGTGGAGAGCAAATCATGGAACCCTAGCAGACGAGGGATGGAAGGAACCCAGACAGTGCTGTGAATACACCCAGGGCCTGCTGCAGGGGCAGTCAATAGATGAACCGTGGGCCAAATTCAGACCGCCAGGTCACGAAACTCTGGGGAGCTGGGGGCAGGTAGTGCAAGGGAGGGAGGGGGGCTAATGCAGGCAGAGGAGCTGGCGGGCTTGGGGGAACCGGCGCCCAGAGCTGGCAGGTAACAGTACCCCAAATGAAGTGAGGCCACATTTGGAGTACTGTGTCCAGTTTTAGACCCCCCACTACAGGAGGGACAAATTGGAGAGTCCATCAGAGAGCAATGAAAATGATGAGGCGGCTGGAGCACAGGACTTATGAGGAGAGGCTGAGGGAACTGGGCTTGTTTAGTCTGCAGAAGAGAAGAATGAGGGGGGATTTGATCGCAGCCTTTAACTACCTGAAAGGGGGTTCCAGGGAGGATGGAGCTAGGCTGTTCTCAGTGGTGGCAGATGACAGAACAAGGAGCAACGGTCTCAAGTTGCAGGGTGGGAGGTCTACGTTGGACATTAGGAAAAAGTTTCCCCTAGGAGGGTGGTGAAGCACTGGAATGGGTTACCTAGGGAGGTGGTGAAATCTCCATCCTTAGAGGTTTTTAAGGCCCAGCTTGACCAAGCCTTGGCTGGGATGGTTTAGTTGAGGTTGGTCCTGCTCTGAGCAGGGGCCAGGACTAGATACTCCTGAGGGCCCTTCCAACCTCATCTTCTATGGTTCTAACTCAGGGTGGCAGGTGTCCCCCACCCTCTCTAAAGAAAGCCCTTCCCCCACAGGGCTGGGGGCAGGAGCCCTGGCAGGTGCCTGGGGCTGACTTATAACTTGGGGTGCCCAGTGACCCCCCCACCCTCCCTAAATGGAGCCCAGCCACGTGCACCGAGGTTCAAGGCTCCGGCCCCTGCCGGATGCCCCAGCACAGCGAGCAGGAGTTGAAGCCCCGAGCCCCAGGGAAGTGCCTGTATGTTGGTTAGAGCAGGCCAGGTCAAAGCAATGCCATTTTCACTCAGAGCAGAAGGCGGTGAAGTGCGGGATGGTTCTGAATTCCTGAGGCATTCATTGCACAGTCTCTGGCTGGCTCCGAGGGACGCTCTGTCCTCCACTGCACACAACAGCTGTGCTGATTTCACTTTCTTTTATGTGCTGCATTCCAGTGTTTCCAGGGGTCCATGCAGACCTTAGAAACCCTGCAGAAGACCCAGTTCTGCTCATGAGGCCTTATATTTAAACAAAAACAACCAAGGAAATTCCCAGACAAAAACTTTACCGCGTGCCGTTCCGGCTGCTAGCGTAAGAAAAACACAAACACAAGCATTAAAAAACGCAGGTGACAAATGCTAGGCATGAAGAAGTCTGGAGATGAGTTAATGTGTGTGGACTGCATTGCACAGCTGCACTTCTTTCTGTCTCCGATAGAAATGTAGACGTGAAAACTAGCCTCAGTTGTTCCGATAACCATCTTCCCTCTGCCCTTTCCCCTTTTGGTGTATGTCACACAATTGCTTGAGAACACGGCTAACAACTATGGTAGGGATTGGGAAACCAGCTGCATTAGGGCAATGAATATCACAATTATCGGGTGTCACTTCAGACATTAGGCGCTGCGTATTGGCGAGGCTGAGCTGTTGGAAGACAGATCCTGGTGACATCGTAGCACTATAGGCAGCACTGATCTGTGGGCAGTGTCTACACCCTGTAATTTGCTAATTAAAGTGTCATTATTCTGCACTTAGGAAACGCGTGTGCACCAGACCCTGACGGTTATCTATCACTTGGACTGCTTGACAAAAGATAGCTAGACTCAGCGCAGCGATCTCCGGGCTTCATGTGCTGTTGAATAGTGCGGGGGTAGTCTTTAGACTGTCTTGCCACCGCTCAAAAGCAGATGTGCCGTGTTTCCTGGTAGTCTTGCCTGGGGCTCAGAGCGGAGGTTTCCGCTGGGCTGTCCGAGGTCAGTGCCAGGCGTCTGTCACGGACTGTCCGGGCGCAGAACCTGTAGGACCAGTCTCCAGAGGGTGCAATCAGTCTATAGGCCAGTCCTCTCAGTCTCAGCTGAGGAGCCAGCCCTATTCACGCCCGTTGTCTCCATGGAGCATTTCCACATTTTACAGAGCATTGGAGAGGCCTGAACCTCAGAGGGTCTCAGGTCCCCCCCACTCACTGGAGCAACCGTCACTTATCCTTCCCAGAGCTCTTTGTGCGAGGACGTAGATTTTTGTTTTGGTTACATGTTAGAGGGAACCAAACACACTCAGCGATTCTGTGTCTCGGCACCAGCCCAGCGGGGAAGAGAGCAGGCCCCAGTGCGCTGCGTGATTGGGAAGGTGGTGGAGGCTCAAATCCATCTAGCTCCGAGTGCACCTGGTCTTGGCTCCATTCCCTGCGGGATACAGCACAGAGCCAGCCCTGGAGGGAAGGCAAACGCCCCGGCCAGCACTGCTGGATCCACCGGCTGCTTTCAGCGCTGTGGATGGGGGTGCAGCTGACCCATGCCGGGACCGCGTCCCTGTGGCTGCCCCTTTGCAGGGGTGAATGTTCAGCTCCCGCAGCCCCTGGCAGGAGCCGGGCCAGCTGTGGGTGTGGGGCACCCTTTCCTCTGTGTTAGGGGCAGAGCGGCCTGAGATGGGTCACTGGAGGGGAATTCCCATCTCAGGCCCATCTGCACAGCGCAGGAGTCTGCCCAGCGCACACAGGTGCCATTCACCAGCGTGGCCACTGGGTGTCGCTCTTCCACCGTGGTACTTTCAGGTGTGTGTTGGGGGGGCTGGCTCTGAAATTGGCCGTCCTGGCTGGGCCCGGTAGAATCACAGAAACCTGGAGGATGAGGGTTGGAGGGACCTCAGGAGTTCATCTAGTCCAACCCCCTGCTCAGAGCAGGACTAACCTCAGATAAACCATCCCAGCCAGGGCTTGGTCAAGCCGGGCCTTAAAAACCTCTAAGGATGGAGATTTCACCACCTCCCTCGGTAACCCATTCCAGTGCTTCACCACCCGCCTAGGGAAAAAGTTTTTCCTAATGTCCAACCTAGACCTCCCCCACTGCAACTTGAGACCGTTGCTCCTTGTTCTGTCATCTGCCACCACTGAGAACAGCCTAGCTCCATCCTCCCTGGAACCCCCTTTCAGGTAGTTAAAGGCTGCTATCAAATCCCCCCTCATTCTTCTCTTCTGCAGACTGAACAAGCCTAGTTCCCTCAGCCTCTCCTCATAAGTCAAGGGGACGGTCTGTGACGCCATGTTCAGGCTGTTATAGGCGTTTGTACCTGATCGCAGGTTGGTGAAATGGACGTACTGAACTCACCGCCCATCTGGGGCTTGTGCCCAGCTTCCCAACAGCCTTGACTCCATGGGTGGGAAGATGGCTTGGTGGACGGACAGACGGACACGAGAATGGGTGGTTGTGGGGCGGGATGCAGAGATGAATAAAATATTCCATCCTCCATGGAGGTTTATTTCATGTGCGTTTCCCTCTGTCCTGCCTCCTGCCCCGGCGGGGAGCTTCCCAGCAGACACTCTCGCTCACTTCTCCCGCCCGGTTACCCTGCCCGGATCTCCAGGCATGAACCTTGGGGGTCCTGGACTGGACATGAGTCAGCAGTGTGTCCTTAGTGCCAAGAAGGCTAATAGCACATTGGGCTGAATTAGGAGGAGCATTGCCAGCAGGTCACGGGAAGTGACCATTCCCCTCTATTTGGCATTGGTGAGGGCACATTTAGAGTATTGTGTCCAGTTTTGGGCCCCCCACTACAAAAAGGATGTGGACAAATTGGAGAGAGTCCAGCGGAGGGCAACAAAAATGATGAGGGGGCTGGAGCACAAGACTTATGAGGAGAGGCTGAGGGAACTAGGCTTGTTTAGTCTGCAGAAGAGAAGAGTGAGGGGGGATTTGATAGCAGCCTTTAACTACCTGAAAGGGGGTTCAAAGGAGGATGGAGCTAGGCTGTTCTCCGTGGTGGCAGATGACAGAACAAGGAGCAACGGTCTCAAGTTGCAGTGGGGGAGGTCGAGGTTGGACATTAGGAAAAAGTTTTTCCCTAGGCGGGTGGTGAAGCACTGGAATGGGTTACCTAAGGAGGTGGTGGAATCTCCATCCTTAGAGGTTTTTAAGGCCCAGTTTGACCAAGCCCTGGCTGGGATGGTTTAGCTGAGGTTGGCCCTGCTTTGAGCAGGGGTTGGACTAGATACTCCTGGGTCCCTTCCAACCCTCATCTTCCCTGGTTCTGTGGTACCGAGGTGCGTGTCATAGGAAGTGCTTCCTCCTCCTGCTGGCATCGCCTCCGGTTTGCCTGAGCCCGAGTGCCTGGCATCCCCGAAGTCTGAAAATGGCCCCCGCCACCGCCCGGCTCCGAAATGCAGCACAGTACCCCCTAAAGCCATGCCGGGGCATTGATCCTGGACTCGTCTACAGGGGACCCTGTCCTGCCCTGAGCCTGTGCCGACTCTAAATTAAAGGCTACCACTAAGCAGCGGTAGTTTGCATTCCCCCCCACACCCCCCCCCCTTTCCCCAGTGCTTGTCTGTGGCTCCACTTTGCAGGCGGGGAAGGCAAAGCGTAAGAGAAGCTGTGACTTCTCCTGGCAGGGCCGGGCGTGAAACCAGCTCTCTTGACTCCCAGCCCAGTGCGCCTGGCAGGGATGTGAACCCTCCTGCAGCCTCGTGTGGGGGCTGCATTGTCCCCCACCAGCGACTGTGGGGCTCTCACGCCATCTCCTGCTGCAGCTGGCGCTGGCCAGACAGGCCACTGGGCTGGCTGGACGTCTGGCCATTCCCATGCGCCATTCGCCGGCTCCCGGGTGACGAAGGGCCGGGTTCTCGAGTGTACGCTGCAGGGCGGGGCACGGCTGGGGCACTTGCTCTGTAAAGGGCCTTCTGCACGCTCGCTTGCCCCCCCCCAGCTCACTTTCTCCCCTTGCGTGCTTCCCTGCACGTCCCGGCTGGTGGCTCTGCTTCCCGCACGGGGATTTATTTAACAGGCCTTTCATGGACTGACGGAATTGCAGGTTCCAATAATTGCGCTGCCATTTGTTCTTGGAACATCCCCGGCTCGCTCGGGAGATAAAATCAATGCTCCCCCTGCTCCCCGCCTCCCCCTCGCTGCTGGGGCTAGCAGCTGCTCAGCTTCCTACCTGCCCCGCTCCCCGCAGACATTTGAGAGACGGGGACCCCCGGAGGGGGGTGATTAGCTTCTCTTCTCTGCAAGGAGGTTCTGTGCTTCCTGCTCTTCCCCCAGCAGCTCTGAGAAGGGCTTGTGCTGTGGGCAGAGCAGGCGGGGCTGGGGAGAGAGATGGGGCATAGGCAGGTGCTTGAGGAGGGGTAACTGAGGCACAGTCAGCCCCCTCCCCCCACTTTGCTTGGTGCCGGGAAGGGTCTGCAGAGGGCGGGGCGGCTGGCCCCCGGGGCTGCCCGGATCCCTGTGGTTGATGCTTCTGGCAGCGGCTGGGCAGGTGGAGGATGGCGTCTGCGGCTGTAGCACGGCCCCGGGAGTGAGGGGTTGTTTGTGGAGGTCCTCTGGGGCTGAGCTGGCTCCCTGATTTAGGCCGAGTTCAGGCAGCTCCCGGTGATTGCCCCGGAGCCAGGTTCTGACAGTCGGGTCTCTGCGAGGCTCAGCTTCCCCAGCTGTAGAGGAGGGGGCTGGAGGAGCCATCCCTTGGCGTGGGGAGGAGCTCAGATTCCAGGGTGATGGGAGCCAGGCAGCACCTGCACAGGTGGGCGCTCTGGTAACGCAAATAGTAAAAACGGGCTCCGCTCCACAAGAGACACAGCCTGAGAGACCGGGGGTCCAAGTCCTGTGGGGCCACCTGAGCCCCGCGTGCAGGCCTGCAGTGCCACTGACCTGTCCATCCGTCCGTCCGCAGGCAGGTGTTGGAAGGCGGCAGGGCTGAGAGGACAGACAGCCTGTCTGAATGGCACCCCGGCTTCCGAATCTCCCGAGCCCCATGCACCGGCCCCCTTTCGTTTCCAGGAGACGGCGTCCGCCTCGCAGATCTCTTCAGCCCGGCTTGTTTCCATGTTGAGGTAACCCCCAGATCCTGACTGCTGCAGGCCGGCGATGGAGATTCGGCCAGGGAAGCTGTCTGGGAGACAATGGTACGTTTCCACTGAGGTGACCGAGTACAACGGGGGAAGCCTGTGTGTGGGGGCTGCGGGAGATGGTAGGTGATGTGCAGCCCTGATGAACAATTGCGCTGGATGTTTCACACTCACCGACCATTTAGTGCTGATCAGCTGTATATTGTATCGATTCGCACAGCCGGCATCACAGCAGGACCTCCCACAAACCCCCCTTTCCTTTAAGGGACTGGCAGAATTTATGAGAGACTTGTACAGATTCAATTACCCCTTTACAAAGACCCCAGACAATTACACCGCCTTAAATGACAGAACGGCCCCAAACTACCCAGATAAACAGCCCGTGCACCCCGAGCGGCAGAGCTGGCAACTGCATGGCGGACTTACCCCCGGCAAGAAGAGAAGATACAGGGGTGACGATTCAGTTTGGGGCACACGGCGCAGAAGGCCATGGGTCAGCTGATGCTGAGCCAGGAGCCCAAAGAAACCTGAACAAAGGAACCCAGTCGCTCCCGCTCGTTCGCCCCCGCCCCCGCCCTGCCGGCCCACCCTCCAGAGCAATCTCCAACCCCCACTTCCTCGACTAACTCCTCAAAGGGCTGTTGGCAGCCACTGCGGGTCCAGCCCATGAACCTGAAAGCTGTGGCTTTTCCTTCCCGGGCGGCTTGTCCGCTGACAGCCTCTGCTCTCTGCTTCGGGCAAAGACTCTGCTGTTCCCATACCAACCGGGACCACTGTACTCCCCCTCCCGTATCAGCTGCTCCTTCATCTTGCCCAGGATCAATGTCACACTGACAGGTCCTGTAATTCCCTGGGTCATCCTGGGGACCCTTTTAAAATATTAGTATGTTAGCATTCTTCCCATGTTCTGGAACTTACTAAAAATGAACTTTAATGGTCCAGCGTGTACCTCAGCCAGCTCTTTTAAAACTCTTGGATGCAAGTTCTCTGGACCTGCTGATTTAAACCTTTAATAGCTAATTTTTGTAGCTGCTGTTTAACATCCTCCTGAGATACTAGAGGGGCTGTTTGGATTCTTCACTGGGTTAGAGAGGGTCCCGCTGCATATCTAGGCACTGGGGACTCAACGACCTGTCTTATTGCTGGTGGGGGAGGGCATATGTGCCTCCCCACTGGGGGCTTCCCTCCGTACATGGTGCCATGTACTAATGGAGGGTTTGTCCCTGCCCGGCCAAGCGTTTGTTTATAGCTGAGTGCAGTGTGCATTTCTGGGGATAATTCCTGCCTGCCCCCGGGCCAGGGAAGGGGGAAGCCACTTGCGTGTCCAAGGGGGAGCACTCAAGACTTTCTCCAGCTTGTGGCTTAGGATTCACTGAATGAACCCAGGGTGCCCTCCCCCCCCCACGTCGCTTGCTGGCCCAGCGCCTCCGCTGCAGCCCAGCGGAAGTTGTGCTCCCCCAGTCCGGGGCCGGCCCTGTGTCAGGGCAGGCAGCGCTGCTTTGATCTCTCACCCCAGGCTGAGCGCTTGGAGAAGGTGAGTGGCACAGGAGCAGCTAGGCAGCCTGACACCGCTGAGGCTGTGCTGGGGAGAGGCCCCGAGGCTGGATCCATGGGGTTGAGGGCCAGTATAAGGGCTCTCAATCAGCAAGCTTCAGGATGGGAAATGATGCGCAGCAGGGGTCAGGAAGGAATCTCCTGCACGGTGCAGCACCTCACAGTCTGGTTCGCCCACCGGTGGCAGAGCCCAGTCCGGGTCGCTGCGACTCCTGACTATCTGGAGCCCAGGCCTCGGGCTACAAAGCGTTTGGCTTTCCCATTGCCCCCTCTCTCCTGCCTGGCATGTCCCGGCTGTCAGGCCAGTCCCTCTGCTTCCCCTGGACTGGCCCCCGGCTGAACTAGTGCCAGGCGGAGTGGATCTGAAAGCTGCATGGGACTCACAGGCTTTCCTCTCCCTCCTGCCCAGGGGCACGGCCCGCCCCAGTCGCGCTGAGCAATTGCTTGCTCTCCGGCTGCTGCAGGAGCACCAGGCTGCTGAAAACATCGACCACATCTTCGAAGGGGAGGGCGCAAGGCCTGAGCTCTGCAGAGAGGATCTTCCGGCCCGGCTCCGCTTGGCCCCACAGACCCGCTCAGCACAGCCCGGAGGGAGGGGACCAGCAGCCCAGACTGGCCTGGCCCAGGGGGTAAGGGTCCCAGCGCCGAGCACAGGCTGGCTGGTGGGCTGGGCATACGAAGCCAGTATAACCCCGCTGCTGGCTGTGGGCCTGATCCAAAGCCCACTGACGTCATGAAACGACCAGGCCACTGACGTCAACAGGCCCTGGCTGAGGCCCACAGTGAGATGAGAATCGAGCCCAGTGGGTGCCCTTGCGCTGCTCCCTCACCGCCAGGGATCCAGGCTGGCTTTCCTCCAGACACAATCCCGGTGCCCGACGTGTCCCTCCCTCGCGGAGGGCCGGGGCAGTATCGCAAGCCGGGATTGCGTTTACGGGGGCAGTTCTGGCCGCGGCCGCGGCTGTGGTTTGCCATCTGGCACGTGCCTCGCTGTTTACTGAGTGCTGCTGGCGGAGTTGCTGCACTGCATCCACCCACACGCTGCAAAGCCAGCAGGGAAACCCGTGGCACCCCAAGAACTGGCAGGATTACGGACAGCACCGGAACCAGACCCAGGGATTTCCAGCATAGAGGCGGCCTGACCCCACAATGGACACGCACAAAGCAGCGTGGTGCGGGGGACAGGAATCCCATGCAGGCTGTGTGATGGATGGAGAACGTCACCCAACGTGCGATGTGATCGGCCACGTACCACCGCTAAACACGTGTCTGCAAAGCACTTACTAGAGGGGTGCAATTCCAGAATGGGGGGCAGAGGCGGAATTGTTTGCAATGGATAATCTGGGCAACTCTAAACGTACCGATAGGGAGGAAACCCCTCAGGGCCAGATGGACAAAGGGATTTAGATACTTAAAGGTACACAAAGCCCCCTGGTGGAATTTTCACATCCCATGGGCGTTAGGCACTCAGGTGCTTCTGACAATCCCACGAGATGCCCATCCTGATCTCTAGGTGCTGGAATCTTTGTCCAGCTGCCCCGAGCATCTGGCTCACCTCTGGCTCACACCTGCATAGATCAGGAGTAACTCCAGAGACAGCAACAGGCTGGTGGGAACGTAGGGTAAGTGAGAAGAGAACCAGCCCTTTCCAGGATGTTCAAGGGACCAAAGTCAGCAGAGGTGTCATGTCAGTCACCCAGCAGTGCCTCGGTCCTGGCCAGGGCCGGGGAGCGACACTGCGCCTACACCCTCAGGGGAAAAGCTGATGAACAGCACAGGCAGCTCCATCAGCTGGTAGCAATAGTAGGCTGTTATTCGCTGGCGGGTGTGTGTGTGTGAACGTAACACACACAGTCAGCTAGGGGCTTTCAGGATCAAAGCCTTGGGTGCCGAAGTGGGTGTAAGTGGCTGAGCATTGGAGTCCGTTTACCACTGGGTACCGGGGGGAAAGAGGACCACAAAGCCAGGGGCACTGGGGCACCCTTTGGGGGACTGCACTGAGCATGTGCAATGCCCGCTGGAGTCAAAGGGAGAGGTGCCTGCAGGCGTCAAGGCTGGACATGGCCTGAGGGGCAGGGGGGAGGGGGTGAGCAGAAACCAAGGGCACCAGTGAACCCTGACAGCTTTGCACAGCTCCAGGGGACACAGAGCAGCCGTACGCCAGCGGCGCGTCTCCTGCAGCAGTGCACCGGCACACGTCTTTCACTGCCCCCCCCCCAACAGCGTGTAAGTGACCCCCCTTGGGACAGGTCCTGGGCCGGATGAGATCAGTGGTTACCATTGACTCCCTGGGGGGGCAGGATCCAGGCCCTTTGGCAGTCGCTGGCTCTGATTCTCCCCGCCCGGGCACCCTGGGCAAAGCGGGTGGATGGTTCTGGGCTCGGGTCCCCAGTGGCATTCGCCGGATTCGCCCGGTGCCACGCCACTGGTTTCAGCCGAGGCACCGTGGTGTCAAACCCAGAGCGCGGCCGCGGTGAATCGGACCTTCTGGGCTTGACTTATTGGCTGGCTCAGACTGGGACCTCACGTCACACACTGGTGTCAATCCAGAGTCACTCTAGATCCCCGGCTGGTGTAAACTGGCATAGCTCCATTCAAGTCAATGGGGGCCGATCCCCGGCTGGTGCAAACTGGCCTAGTTCCGCTGAAGTCAACGGAGTCCTAGCCACACCCGCTGAGAATCTGGCCCATTGACTACCCTGCAGTTACTCCAGATAGTTGCTGGTGTCACCGAAATCAGAATCGGGCCCAGTGGACCCCATCCTCTGCTGGGCCCGGTACCCGCCAGTGGGCGGTAGGACAGCTCCCTTGGCTTTGCTGGAGTTGCCGGCAGGAGGGAATCTCAGCATCTGACCTACTGTCAACATGAATCTGCGGGATCTGGCCGCATGAGTTTCTCCAACTCCCCCTGGCTGCAATTGGCCCAGAAGCCCATTGGCCCGTGGGCTCACTGAGCAATGGCCGTGTGTTAAAGCCCAAGCTGAGAAGAGGTCATAACGCCCCCCCCCTCCCCGCTCTGCCGGGAACCCCGGGAGCTTGGCTCACCCCAGGGTTTCTCACCTCGGCTGAATGACGCCGCCTGGACGGGTGTGGGCGTTTAGCTCTGCTCCAGTGGCCTCTTCCCCGGCCAAGTTCCCGAGCCGAGAAGAGGACGGGCTGCCCGGGGAAATGTTTTCCACTTGAGCATCTCGCCAGCGCGTCGATGAAGAGCGCGCCGGCTCTGTCCCCCTCTCGGGCTCAGGAGTCACGTTGCCTGGCCCAGCCCACGCTGCAGCCTCGGGGCGATTGTCATGCCAGGCTGCACCGGAGCAGTTTGCCTCCACGCCTCTGCCCACGTGGAAGGCTGAATAACCCAGAGCTCGCTGCTCCCTGCTGCTCCCTCCACTGCTTTGGTAGGAGGCAGCCCAAAGGTTCCCGGGGACTGTGAGTCCTTCCGAGAACGCCAGCCCCTCGCAGGGATTACCAGGGGATGGGGGGGCTTTGTATAGTGCTGGATCACAGGCCAGGGATGAGCTGATGGATGCATTCCAGGGCGATGATGCGACATTGGTCCAGGAAGTCCATCTGCTGGCAGAGCCTCAGCTACGAGGGCACGGCTGGGGTGCCGAGCGCTGGCACTCACCTCTCCGATGGAAGGCAGGCCTGGGCTGTGCTGTTTGGACGCCTGCCAGACGTCTGCTTCCGGGATGGGAAACAGGACCGTATTGGGCTGGGTGGTTTTAATCTTCTGGGCACCAACGTTTAAACTAGCCAGTGAGAACTTGACACGATCTTGCCAGCCAGTGGGTAGCGGGGTGCGTGGGGAGGGGCAGCGAACACCTCCTGACCAGCTCTGCGTGGGACCATGGGAGAGGCACCGTTGGAATAGAGAGGAGACAGCTTGCACGGCTGGCAGAAGGGTCTAGTGGTTACAGCCAGGGCTGGGGAGGCCGGGGTTCTATTCCCTGTGCCGGGTGGTGGCGGGAAAGTTACTTTTCCTAGGTCCCTAGCTGTTAGAGATGGACAGAAACTCCCCCAGACACGGCATGTCCCTCAAAGCCTGTGCCCCAGGCTCTGTCCAGTCGTGGCTATCCATGTCCCAGCCATGGGGGTCTCGTCTCTTCCTTGGCTGCTGGTACAAGGGGTGTGCGACCAATACAGGGAGCGCATGGGGTGGGGTGAGAACACCCGTGGCAGCGACTCAGAGCAGGACTTAGGGCTCATCCTACCTAGATAATCAGCTCCACGTGCTGTGGCTCGGAGGGACAGGGAGATGCTCAGCCCAGCGCTAGGGAGGCTGCTGCTGGAATCCGGGGTCCAGGTCTGGGCTGCGCACCTCCAGGAGGCGGTGGAAGAGGGGAGACGTCAGGAGCTCGCACCATGCAGCATAGGGAAGCGTTGACGAGATCGCTGTGCCTGGGTGTTTACACGCGGGAAAGAGACCTGAGCGTGGCTTGCTTTCCCGCCTGGCTGACAAAGGCAGAACAAGGTCCCAGGGCTGGAAGTTGAAGTGGGACAAATTCCACCTTGCCGTGGGGCTCAGTTTGCCGGCGCTGAGGGTGACCGAAGGTTGGGGCAGCTCACGGGGCGGTGGGGGAAACGCACCCTTGGTTGGAGTCGTCACGGTGAGATTAGAGACCTTCCTAAAACGTGCTCTCACCCAGCTTCTGGGAGCAGTTCTGCAGCTGGTGTCAGGGGGCTGGGCTGGATGGCCATAGCGGCTCTTTTGCCCTTGGAAACGGGGAATCCCCTCCACCCCCTTCCTTCCTGGCCTTGGATGAACAGAATGGCGTGCACTGCCCTCGGCACACTCGATGCTTGTAGCTCTGCATCTGATGATGTCTACAGTCAAATCTCAGGCTTCAGGGCATCAGCAGGGCTCCTGCCGGGGTCAGGAAGGAATTTTCTTCCCCACTTCACAGCTGTCCTCTGGGTGTCTTTGTTTTCCCCCTGCCTTCCTCTGAAGCATCAGGGATCTGCGCAGCGGGAGCTGGGATGCCCGTCGGGATGGGTTGGTGCTCTGGGATGGCGCTGAGAACCCGAGGTCTTAGATGCCTGCCTGGTGGGTCTTGCTGGCAGGCTCAAGGTCTCCAGATTTGGGGGTCAGGAAGGAATTTCCCTCCAGCTTTGAGTGGCTGGGACCTCGGGGGTTTTTCGCCTTCCTCGGCGGCCTGGGTCCCCCGCTGGCATCACCGGGGCATATCCCACCTAGACAATTCCCCGCCACTGCAGGGGTCTGCGGCACTGGGGCACCTGGGGCCCTCCTGACTCTGCTGGGGGCACCCAACAGTTTAGTCTCATGAAGGACCTCGAGGCTTTAGTCTAACCCGAGTTGCTGGGCTCAATCCAGGGGCACCTGAGGAAGATTTCCTGGCCTGTGTCATGCAGGAGGGCCAACGAGATGAGCTGAGCTGAGGACCCCTTCTGGCCTTAGAGGCTGTGAAATGTTGGTCCTAGAGACCCGGTAGCTGGGAAGTTCCCAAGTCCCCGGCGCCCAGGGGCTGGCAGAGAGCACGGGTGGAGCCAGCTCTGGGCAGGCAGAGACATCTCCCCACAGCTCACTGCAGTTCCCCAGCCTCCGTCTAACTTCACACCTCATCCCACAGCCGGGCCCTGGCTGAGTCCGTCTCTGTGCCACAGACAGGCAGCTCTGGTGCGCAGGGCGGACAGACGCTGGCTCAGCCTGCTCCGGTCGCAGGGTCTCTGGCGGCCTGATTCGGGGACACGCCCGTCCCCCCTGCATGCGCTCCCTTGCTGCCATGCAGAGGCTTCTCCCTCTGTCAACCCTGGCTGCATCTTCCCCGCCCAGCATTCCTGGGGCTCGCGCCTGTTCTGGCCATGGGGAGGCGCTGCACGAGGAAGGAGGGACAATGAGCCGGGAGTCCGCAGCTCCAGAGCCCAAGGAGGGTTCGGGGGGGCTCACGTTTCCTTTGGCTGGGGGAGCCGCTCTCCCACGTGTCTTCCTCACCCGCCCGGTGCTGGGAGCAAAGCCGGAGGAGCCGACAGGCCAGGGAGCAGCCGGGATGGTTGCATGACGGTCCTGGGGAGCCATCAGGCTCCAGCCCTCTGTGCTCTGTGCTGGAGCGAACCCTGTGAAGGAGGTAAGCAGAGCCTCAGTGTGCAATAGGGGAGGCCTCTGGCATCGTGCTCCCCCACAGCTCCCCTGGACTGCCCCACCCCTTGTAGCCCTAGATGTGCGCAAGGCAGAGCCAGCCGCCTCGCCAGGCTCCTTCGTGCCCCCATATTCGGGCTGCCGGCCAATGAGCATGTTTGAACCCAGCTGGGTCTGAAAGGCCAGGGGCATTCACGGAGCCCTGCGCAGCCCCTCTGACGGTTGTGGGGTGGCTCCCTGCAGAAACCCACTGGGGCAGGGGGAGCTGGGTTCGTAGGCCCAGGACAGATGGGGCTGACGCTGGCCTGGGAGGTGGTGGCTGGAGGAAGTGCCTACTCTTGCCGTACCTGGTCTGTGACTCCCTGGATGGCCCGGGCTCGCTGGGACGCCTTCCACCACCACGATCGTCACCTTCGATGGAGAGGGAAGAAAAGCACGAGTGGGGAGTCCAGCCTGACGGGATTTCCTTCCCCGTGGGGGGACAAATCTCTTCATGAGGAACCGCCACTGAGTCCCGCCTGTGCCAGGGCTAGAGGGAGGGTAACTCAGAGCAGCCTTCCCTGTGCCTACAGGCTTCTTGGGGAGACAGGGTGCCCGAGAGGCCAGATACGGGGCTGGACAACCTGGGTTCTACTCCTGACTCTGCCACTGACGCGCCGGGTGAGCTTGTCAGAGTCACTTCTCGCCCTGGGCCTCCCTTTCCCACCTGTAAAATGGGGATATGGACACGGAGCTGCCCCGCAGCAGGACAGAGAGGGCAGCCGTCATCTGACAGGGGATTCTTTTTCATACCTTGTCTGAAACCTGGTGCCCCCCCCCCGGCACAGCACCCCTAGCATTACAGGGGCGTATTGCTATTCTCCCCCATTTCGGCTGGGATTCCCTGCTCTGCCACTGACGCCCTGTGTGACCTGTCAGACCACGTCAGCTTGTCCATCTCCACACTGACGCTGGGGCTGGTTCTCCGCTGCTCTGCAGCTTGTGTTGTCATTTACCTGGGTGCAAAGGGGGTGGAATGCTGCCTTCAATCTGACAGCGTGGTAGGCTCGCTGAGTGCTGGTGTGAGGGACCGTGTGAGGTGCAGGGCAGAGGGAATGGGCGCCCAGGGTTCTGCAAACCCGCCCAGGGCTTCGCCCCGCAGTGCGCTCAAAGAGCTGCTCCAGAATTCACCGCCCAGCCTTCCACAAACAACCTCCTCAAAGGTACCCCGGCCCGCCGAGGACGAATGACGAAAGCAGCTGTGACGTTTCTAGGGCAAACCATTTGTCAGACATTACATGCCACTGTGAGGAGACCTTGCAAGGGTGGGAAACCCGCCTGTTTTCCAACCTCTTCCATCTCCTGAACGCCTGGTCTGATTAGCCGCACAGAGCCCTCCCTGGGCCAGGGGCCAGGCAGGAGGCAGGCAGGAGGCAAGGGGAATTGGAGACCATTGGGCAGAGGGGATCTTTTTGGCAGGACAGCGTCACGCCCTGGCGGTGTCAGCACGAGGGCGCTGTGTGGCCAGGCAGGAGGCGACTGGCAGGTAGGAGGTGGGAGCTGCTGCCCGGGAGTTCTCCTTCGGGCCGAGTGGGCATGTCTGCACTGCAGCTGAGCCGTGCAATTTCCAGCTGGAGGAGCCAGGCCAGCACCAGCTCTGATCGGGCTAGCGTGCTAAAAATAGCCGGGCAGCCGCAGCGGCCCAAGTGTGTAGCGAGCCTCTCGGCTCAGCCTGTCCTGGGACAGCAACCCCCCCTCCCACCGCTCACGCTGCCGCAGAAGCACGTCTGTGTCGGCCCCGCCCCAGGAACAGTCGCCCCTTTTCCCGACTCTAGTGCTTAATTCCTGCTGAAAGAGGGGCCAGGGCTCAAGCGACTTTTTATTTTCGTAACTGACGTGGCCAGGCCCAGCGGTGCCGTGGCTCAGCCCCAGCACAATTTAAGCACTGCCTGGCTCACTCAGCAGAGTGCTGTTTCTCCGGTTCAGAGCGCCCTAGAAGTTCGAGGTGCGGAAACTGTACAGGGCCCCGGTGTTGGCCAATCTGTATCTGTAGTGTGCCAAGCAATGGGTGTCTCACCCGTCCCTGGAGATGATGCCCCGATCCAACAGATCTCACTGCCAGGCCGTGTTCCCTGGTCCTTCTTGGCCATTGTCCCTCCCTTAGTGTCCCCCCACCCTCCCAGCTCTCACCCCACTGCACTCTTCTACGAGATCCCAACATCCCTGGGTGGGCTCACCCCCCCCACACACACGGCACTGAGCAGGCCTGTGTCCCAACGCAGCCCCTCAGCACCGGGCGGCACCAAGCGAGGTCAGACAATCTCTGGCCCCTAACCCCTCGATGCAGCTTCCTGTGCGTTTCCAGGGCTCTTCTCTGAACTCCCCCCAGCTCATCAGTGTCTTTCAGGTAACGAGATGCCCAGCGGTGAACGCAGTGTCCCAGCTGCAATCCTGGCCGCCTCTCGGCAGTGATGGTGCTCTCCCAGCTCTGTGATACAATGCCCCCACATCCATCTATCCGTCTATCTGTCTGTCTGTCTGTCTGTCCCCAGACACCCTACCTATCTATCTGTCCAGCTACCCCGAGACAGCCCCATCTATCTGTCTGTCTGTCTATCTATCTATCCATCTATCAAGCCCCATACTCTCTATCTATCTCTCTATCTCGGTTGCGTACTCTCACCACTGAAAGATCTCAGCTCTTCCATCGGGCTGTCAGACTCCTTCCTAACTAACCTCTCGCTGTCCCCCCTCGCTGCCAGGTCTCTCCCAGCCATTCCCGCCTGCTGGGCTTTCCTCTCCCGTGGCGCACCCCAGGCTTGAATGAGTTCCCTCCTGCTGAACTCACTGCATTTTCCCAAGCAGGGGCCTGATCCTGCAGCTGGCTCACAAGGTCCCCGCTGGGAGCCTTGCCTCCCCTGCTCTCTGGGGAGGGGTTCCCTGGCCTCACTGCTCTCTGCAGCCCCTCCCCTTGTGCCCATTGCAGATCTCCTGAGCGGAGAACAAGGCTGTCCCTTGTCCAGCTGCCCAGCGTAGCTCCGAAAGCAGCCGGGCGTCCCAAGGCCCTGCCGCCGCTCACCTCTCGGCTGTGGGTCCCCCAGCCTCTCTTCCCCGCTGACTTCATCCCTCGCAGATACTTTTGGGAGTAAGGGCTTCCTGACTACTGATCGGAGGAACAGC
>NW_027131185.1:0-2175 GCF_026122565.2 Emydura macquarii macquarii | reverse complement strand
GAACAGCTGGGCAGGTCAGGGGGCCCAGGAGGGCCTAGGGACGCACAGGGAATTAATTTTCTCCTATGAGGGGCTTTGCCCCAGGCACGTAGCTGCTGGCAATCCTGCCCCAGGGTATTCACCCACCAGAACATCTGTCCCACTCCAGCCCCAGGACCAGGCATTCCTGGGTCCCTGACCCTCTCCTGGGCCGGGTCTGTGCAGAGGGTCACAGCACCCCATTCACGGCTATGGAGTGCAGTTTGCCCCTGGGAGGCTCCTCCCCGGGCTGGGTTACAGCTAAGGGAAGGTTCATTGACTGACTCGCCTCATCCGTCTGTTGGATTCTCTCCTTTTGCAGCCCCACGGCTACTTGCCGGGTTCCTCGCGCTGTCGCCGCCTGCCAGCTTCTGTCTGCAGCATCTGTCCTGCTACTCCAGGGAACGAGTCCATAGATGGTGGAGCTGCAGTGCCCCTGCTGGCCAGTCCGATGGAGCCAGGCTTCGTGCGAAGGTTAAGGGGTGACCTGACCACAGTCTATAAGTACCTACGTGGCACGGGGAACAAATATTTAATAATGGGCTCGTCCGTCTAGCAGAGGAAGGTCTAACACGTTATCTGATTGCTGCCAGTTGAAGTTAGACAAATTCAGACTGGAAAGAAGGGCTAAATTATTAATGGTGCCAGTAACAAACCATTGGAGCAGGTTTCCCAGGGTCGTGGTGGATTCTTCACCAGTGACAATGTTGAAATCAAGATTGGCTGTTTGTGTAAAGGCTCTGCTCTGGGAATTCTGTAGCCGGGGGGTCTCTGGCCTGTGTTCTTGACGAGGTCAGGGTAGACGAGCACAACGGTCCCTTCTGGCCTTGCAATTTATGAATCGAGGCTGGGACGTACCCACTGCTACCTCACACCACTGGAAGGAATCCTGACAGACCTCCCTGCCCCCTTCAGCCCATCCCTTGGCGCCGTCTGCCCTGACCTTCGCTGCTGGGAGCAGAGATGGAGAATACGGGGTGAAATGCAATGTGTGTACATGTGTAACGCACAGTGTGAGTGTGAGACCCAGTGACCTCAGAGCAGCTCCCCTGACTCCTGCGGGTTTGGCCTTGGGACTCAGACATTTGCTCCTGGGGCTGGCGGGTGCTGGATGTTTTGCAGATGTGACACTGTGACCCGACTGCAGAGAAGTAGTCTCGTGTGCAGGGTCTGGCCCGGCCAATCACTGGAGCAGCCTGGAGAGGCTCCCTGAGGGCAGCGGGCAGGGTCAGATCCCTATAGGTGATCATGTGGGTCTGTGCTCTGGGACTCGGGGGAGGTGGGAACACAGGCCATCTGTAGTGCTGGGTTGTGCCTTTCCTGCTACTTTGGACTCTGGCTGAAGCCTCCTGCCTCTGCTCAGCTCTGAAGAGCAGCAGCTATTTTGTAATAATTTCTGTTTGAAAATAAACCACCCTGGCAATGCTTGAACTCGCCCCAGACGTGTGGAGTCCTTCGGCTGGTCTGCCACTGAGCCGGCCGGCCTGTCCCACGTCCAGGACAAAATCTAGCATTCTCTTGATGGACGCGGTGGGGGAAGGGTGGAGCAGGAGAGGGAACCTGCAGGGAGCATTGCCTGGTTTCCTGCCATGCGAGTTGGGATGGTTTGAAGTCCCACATCGCAGAAGATGCTCAGATCAGAAGCTCTGTCAAGCCGTCCTGCAGTGGCTCAAGAGCCTGGGTACCAAACTCAAAATAAACTGCTAGGAAACAGGACACAAAGCCCTGATGGGCTGTGAGTTCTATACTTAGATTCACTAACAAGTTATCAAGTGTAAACTCCTCAGGCACTGTAGCTATATAACAGCCTTTACAGGGGGTCACAGACAGTCCTGTGGGGTACTCTGCTCTGTCTTGCCACCCAGGTGAACCTGCCTTTGTGACAAATGGTCCCTTACACCAAAGATCACAGCAGTATTCAGGTTACTCCCAGTCTCAAAGGACCAGTCACCCAGGTCAGCTGCACTTTAGATCTTACACTTGTAGCCAATCCTATAAAGTATCTACAGATGTATTGTGTAGGAAAAGGAAGTGAGAGTTATTTACAAGGTTAAAGCAGGTAAACAGACAATTGAGTTCTCGTCTTAAGTTTCAAGAAATAAGGAGTCTCTATTTTAAGCAAGCTCTGTATGTCCTTTAGGGCTAACCTAGGCTAAA
>NW_027131184.1:0-2185 GCF_026122565.2 Emydura macquarii macquarii | reverse complement strand
CCTCCTTTGATTGCATGCTTCCTTGCATGCCTCTTTGCATGCTTACACCATTGATTGTATGCTTCCTTGCATCCATGCTTGCCTTCTTGCATGCTTCTTAATTTCAATGCTTTCTTCTATGCTTCCTTTGCGTTCTTGGTCCTTTGATTGCATGCTTCCTTGCTTGCTTGCTTCTTTCATTATTTCCGTGCTTGTATGCTTCCTTGCATGCATGCTTCCCTGCATGCCTCCTTGCATGCCTACACCTTTGATTGCATACTTCCTTGCATGCATGCTATGCTTCTTGGTTTGCATGCTTTGTGGTATGCTTCCTTTGCACTCTTGCTCCTTTGATTGCATGCTTCCTTGCTTGCTTGCTCCTTCGATTGCATGCTTCCTTGTTTGCATGCTTCCTTCGTTGCTTCCGTGCTTGTTCGCTTCCTTGCATGCATGCCTCCTTGCATGCTTACACCGTTGATTGCATACTTCCTTGCATGCATGCGCACCTTCTGCATGCTTCTTGGTTTGCATGCTTTCATGTATGCTTCCTTTGCACTCTGTTCTTTTGATTGCATGCTTCCTTGCTTGCTTGCTCCTTCTGATTGCATGCTTCCTTGTTTGCATGCTTTCGTTGCTTCCGTTGCTTGCTTGCTCCTTTGCATGCATGCTTCCTTGCATGCTTACACCTCTGATTGCATGCTTTCTTGCTTGCATGCTTCCCTTCTTGCATGCTTCTAGGTATGCATGCTTTCATGTATGCTTCCTTTGCATTCTTGCTCCTTGATTGCATGTTTCCTTGCTTGCTTGCTCCATTGATTGCATGTTTCCTTGCATGCATGTTCCTTGCTTGCATGCTTCCTTCGTAGCTTTGTGCTTGTACACTTCACATGCATGCTTCCTTGCATGACTCTGCATGCTTCCTCCTTTGATTGCATGCTTCCCTGCTTTCATGCTTCTTTGTTTGCATGCTTTCTTGTAGGCTTCCTTTGCATACTTTCTTTTGATTGCATGCTTCCTCCTATGATTGCATGCTTCTTTGCTTTCTTGCTTCCTTGCTTGCATGCTTCATTGCATGCTTGCTCCTTTGCTTGCACACTTCCTTCATTGCTTTTGTGTTTCCTTCAGTTGAAGCTTCCTTGCTTCCAGGCATGCGTCCCTGCTTGCATGTTTCTTTGTTTTCATGCTTTCTTGTATGCTTCCTTTGCATGCTTGCTCCTTTGACTGCATGCCTCCTAGCATGCATGCTCCTTTGAAAGCATGCTTCTTTCCTTGCTTGCTTGCATGCTTCCTTGCATGCTTGCTCCTTTGCTTCCATGCTTCCTTGCTTGCATGCTTCATTGCATGCTTGCTCCTTTGCTTGCACACTTCCTTCATTGCTTTTGTGCTTCCTTCAGTGCAAGTTTCCTTGCTTCTATGCTTACTGGCATGCTTCCCTGCCTGCATGTTTCTTTGTTTGTGCTTTCTTCTATGCTGCCTTGCATGCTTGTTCCTTTGATTGCATGCCTCCTAGCATGCTTACTCGTTTGATTGCATGCTTCCTTGCTTCCATGCTGCATTGGATGCGTCCTTCCTTGCATGCATGGTTGCATGCAAGCAAGGAGCAAGCAAGCAAGGAAGCATGCAATCAAATGGAGCAAGCATGCAAATGAAGCATGCAAGGAAAGCATGCAAACAAAGAAGCATGCAAGCAGGGAAGCATGGATGCAAGGAAGCTTGCAATGCATGCAAGGAAGGACGTATCTGATGCAGCATGCAAGCAAGTAAATATGCAATCAAACACGTATGCACGAAAGGAAGCAAGCAAGAAGGGAAGCATGCAAACAAGAAAGCATGCAATCATAGGTGTAAGCATGCAAGGAAGCATGCATGCAAAGGAAGCATGCAATGAAAAGGAAGCATGCAAGGAAAGCATGCAATCAAAGCAAACAAAAGCAGGGATGGAAGGAATCAAAGGAGCAAAAATGGAAAGGAAGCATACAAGAAAGCATGCAAACAAAGAAGCATGCAAGAAGGGAAGCATGCAAGCAAGGAAGCATGCAATCAAACACGTAAGCATGCAAGGAAGCATGCAAGGAAGCATACATGTAAGGAAACGTACAAGCACGGAAGTAACGAAGGAAGTATGCAAGAAGGGAAGCATGCAAGCAAGGAAGCATGCAATCAAAGGAGCAAGAATGGAAAGGAAGCATACAAGAAAGCATTGAAA
>NW_027131183.1:0-2156 GCF_026122565.2 Emydura macquarii macquarii | reverse complement strand
ACCAGACCGCGAGGACGAGGTAGATGAGGCTTTCTTCAGTCAACTAGGAAAAGTTTCGAGTTCACAGAACCTGATTCTCATGGGGGACTTCAATCACCCTGACATCTGCTGAAAGAGCAATACAGCGCAGCACAAACAATCCAGGAAGTTTTTGGATAGTGTTGCAGACAACTTCCTGGTGCAAGTGCTGGAGCAACCAACGAGAGGCCGCGCATCTCTTGACCTGCTCCTAACAATCGGGGAAGATTTGGTAGGGGAAGTAGAAGTGGGTGGCAACCTAGGCAGCAGTGACCATGAGATGGTCGAGTTCAGGATCCTTGCAAAAGGAAGAAAGGAGAACAGCAGGATACGGACCATGGACTTCAGAAAAGCAGCCTTTGACTCCCTCAGGGAGCTGATGGGCAGGATCCCCTTGGAGGCTAATATGAGGGGGAAAGGAATCCAGGGGAGCTAGCTGTATTTTAAAGAAACCTTATTGAGGGCACAGTAACAAACCATCCCGATGTGCAGAAAGAATAGGAAACGTGGTAGGCGTCCAGCTTGGCTTAACAAAGAAGTCTTTGGTGAACTTAAACACAAAAAAGAAGCTTACAAGGAGTGGAATCCTGGTCAGATGACTAGGGAGGAGTATACAAATACTGCTCGAACATGCAGGAATGAAATCAGGAAGGCCAAAGCATAATTGGAGTTGCTGTTAGCAAGGGTCGTGAAGGGTAACAAGAAGGGTCCCTGATAACTAGAAAAAAGCAAATATAGTGCTCATCTTCAAGAAAGGGAGGAAAGAGGTTCTGGGGAACTAAAAACCGGTCAGCTTCTCCTCAATCGCTGGAAAAATCATGGAGCAGGTCCTCAAGAAATCCATTTTAAGGCACTTGGGAGAGAGGAAGGTGATCAGGAACAGTCAACATGGATTTACTATGGATTCACCATGTCTCACCAACCCGATTGCCTTCTATGAGGAGGTGACTTGCTCTGTGGATGTGGGGAAAGCGGTGGACATGATATACCTTGACTTTAGCAAAGCGATCTCTCACAGTATTCTTTGATATGGTCTCTCATGGTATTTTTATCAGCAAGTAAAAGAAGTATGGGTTGGATGAATGGACTATAAAGTGGATAGAGAACTGGCTAGAGCATAGGGCTCAACAAGTAGTGCTCAATGGCTCTATGTCCAGCTGGCAGCTGGTTACAAGTGGAGTGTCCCAGGGGTCGGTCCTGGGGCCGGTTTTGTACAACATCTTCATCAATGATCTGGAGGATGGGGTTGATTGCACCCTCAGCAAGTTTGCAGATGACACTAAACTACGGGGGGAGTGGTAGATACCCTGGAAGGTAGGGATAGGATAAGAAGGACCTTAATAAACTGGAGGATTGGGCCAAAAGATATCTGATGAGGTTCAACAAAGACAAGTGCAGAGTCTGCACTTAGGAAGGAAGAATTCCATACATAGCTACAGACTGTTGACCGACGAGCTAGGCAGCAGTTCTGCAGGAAAGAACCTGGGGCTAACAGTGGATAAGAAGCTGGATATGAGTCAGCAGTGTGCCCTGGTTGCCAAGAAGGCTAACAGCATATTGGGCTTCATTAGTAGGAGCATTGCCAGCAGATCAAGGGAAGTGAGTATTTCTCTCTCTTCGGCATTGGTGAAGCTCATTTGGAGTATTGTGTCCAGTTTTGGGCCCCCCACTACAAAAAGGATGTGCAAAAGTTGGAGAGAGTCCAGCGGAGGGCAACAAAAATGATTAGGGGACTGGAGCACAAGACTTATGAGCAGAGGCTGAAAGAACGAGGCTTGTTTAGTCTACAGAAGAGAAGAACGAGGGGGGATTTGATAGCAGCCTTTAACTACTTGAAAGGGGGCTCCAGGGAGGGTGGGGCTAGGCTGTTCTCAATGGTAGTAGATGACAGAACAAGGAGCAATGGTCTCAAGTTGCAGTAGGGGAGGTCTAGGTTGGACATTAGGAAAAAGTTTTTCACTAGGAGGGTGGTGAAGCACTGGAATGTGTTACCTAGGGAGGTGGTGCAGTCTCTATCTTTAACGTTGTTTAAGATGAGGCTTGACAAAACTATCGCTGGGATTATTTAGCTGAGGTTAGTCCTGCTTTGAGAAGGGGGTTGGACTATATACCTCCTGAGGTCCCTTCCAACCCAGGAC